>NC_136065.1:1825704695-1825828647 GCF_964261635.1 Lissotriton helveticus | reverse complement strand
GATTACTTCGCTCCTCTGCACTTAAGTGCGGATGTTCAGAGTACCCCACTTCTCCCGATCAACCCCAGCTCCCTGTCCAAAGTGTCCCCGTTTCCCCCGATCAACCCCAGCTTCATGTCAGCTACCCTCGAAGCGTAATTGATGACCTTGATTAACGGCCACTCCCCAAGAAAAGCATGTTTTACATCTGCCCCCTCCCCCTTCTTCATGACGATAACGCCCCTGCTTACAAGAGTTAGCCGACCCCGGAGGGAAATGTAAGATTGTCGATACTTGGGTTAAAGGGAAGGACGAGTCTCTACATAAAGACTCAATTTTGAGTTTGATATAATACACTGTGTATAAAGGTCCAATTTCTCTCCACATACGTCACGAATGAACGCCAAACAGGTTTATGAATTCAATGGTAATGCCCTCCTACATACTACATAAATAATGACTTCTGACTGTGACCGATGAACTTATCCCCCACCTATATAGGATTGGGGACGGAATTGAGATGTATAAATGTCTTCTCCTGCCAGTCTTTCTAAAACTTATTTTTACCCATTCAAAGATACAATCACCGGAGGAGAGGAGCTGGACGTGACGCACAGCCTGGCCACAGATCATGAAGCACGTGTGACCGCGACCAAAGGTGGAGCCACCGAGCAACGAGACGCGGGACGAGGCACCACTCTCAAACTCGGCAGATTAAGGAATAAAGGGCTGCCTTGAAGCCCTCGATTTGCTGCCCCACTCGTGCCTGAAGTCCCCGTCCTCTTTGAGCCCGACCGATGGGCCTGCCTGCTCGTTATCCTTTGCTCCTTTTGGTCCCTTGATGTGCTCAAAGATCTGATCCCACTCCGCCCTCTCTTCCCTTGATTATTCAACAACATCACCCTTTTCCCATAAACTTTTTGACTATGGAATAAGGTTTTGCCACGGAAAAAGAAAGACACGCAGGTGCCCAGCATGAGGCACCCCTAAGACAATGAGTTAAGAAACAGGACTGTGATCTAACAGCAGTGAACTGATCGCACCCTGCAACGTGTAAGGATGAATCCGAGCTGGACCTATAGCTCCACCGCCGGTGCTCAACAGCGCCAACAAAAGAAGACGGACTCCGTTAAAAAGACATTGTGACGAAAACCCCCTTCCTGAACTTTCTACTCACCCCCTTGACCAAATTGCTTGTATCTACTCGAACTCCTCCCTCAGCCATTTTTATTGCTTTCTAAAATGTTTCATCGGTCACCCATGTATCTAGTTTTCCAAAGCACTGATAAGACCCGAAGGTATCAGATTACTCTTACTGTATGTTGATGTCACCGAAGAGAAAGTCTGAACTTGATTCTATAATGTTTCGAAACCTCTTTTCTTGATTGACTCCGACTAAGTATTATGCCGATCTCTAGACTTGTATGCAGAACCCAACAAATGTAAATTAACATGTATTGCATTCTGCCTATCGCATCGACTATGTAGAAATTGAACTTGCTTATGTAAAAAAAGCGGCGACTGTTGAAAATGGCAATGTATGTGTACATAAGCGGCGTTCATTTGTGTTCGCTGTACCTCTTGTCGTAAGCAGAATGGATATTGCAAAACATTGACTGTGTTATCCCGCCAGCATAGACCCATGCACACATATATACAACAGCCATTTTAGGTACCATGGTCTCTCTGTTTGCGATCGATCATCAGCCCCTTCCCTGACCCTGCAAGCATCCCCCATGCACCCTGACCGCCCCCGCTCCCACATGAACAAGTCGTGAACCCTCCCCTCCCGCATGACTGTCTCTGGGAATCACACCCAGCGTCTGACCAACACCTCCTTTTCTTCCATGAATACCCCTCCTGTTATGACCCCTTCCTCTGAGCCTGATTGTCTGCACGGACCGCTGGTCATCCCTCAGCCTGAGGGTACAGTTTATTGCCCACTACTGTATGCACTCGACCCTTTTCAAAGAAGCTACTATTGATCATGGCCTCCCCACCCCTTGGGATTCGATCAGGCGCACACATTCCAAAGGAATCAGCAGAACACTCAGCTGCGTGACAGCCCCCTCCTATTGTATGGAGGATCAGGGCCCCTACTGTAGCCACGTGTTGGAATATCTTCGTACTTCACAATGTCTTGATTGTAATGAAGAATGTCTGTGTGCCATAAACCTGTGTATAAAAGACGAAGCCTCAGAGAAACTTGTTAGAGCACCTCCTGAAGACACTATGCGAGTGTCCGAAATGACAGGCTCTCCTCATGAGAAATAAAACTCTATTCTTGTATTCCTGCTTCCAGCGCCCGTCTCTTTATTTGGTAATCGTTCAAGATGGGAACTAAGAGGCGTCCTGCGCCAGCAGCCTGGGCATCAGGTGTATTATGGGCTGACTTTTCCACACCTTCCCCAACCTTCCATAGAAGCATCTGTTGTCACTGTGTATTTTGGAATCACTGGTGGAAATAAGAGGCCCTGGGACAGATGTGATTCTAGTGTCCACCATTCAAATGCCTCTTTCATGCGTGGGATGATAGTTACCACGTCTTCAAAAGATCCTGTGGTTTGAACCCATTGGCATTGAAGCTCTTCTTGGCGAGGCCTCATATGTAGGTGAGCTAGTGGTACCAAGTCGATTGCGGAGGAGAGCATTCCCAGCAGAGCCTTGCATATTCTCACAGAAGTGTACTTTTTGTCTGGAAAGTTTGAGTGCCAACACTTGCAACCGCTGCTGTCTTTACTGGGAGAGGAAGGCTGTGTTCTGAATGGTGTTCAAGTTGGCCCTTAGAAATGTCATTGTCTGGCTTGGGACGATTGATGATTTATCGAGAATACCAGTTTGAGGAACAGGGCTAGACAATAGTCTGTGGCAGCCTTTGCTAGACAAGCGGATGGGGCTTTCATCCGCCAATCATCCAAGTATGGGAATACTTGATGACCCTTGTTCCGCAAGGCTGCGGCCACAGGAGATAGAAACTTATTTGTGGAGCTGATTTAGGCCAATGGGAAGGACTCTGAATTGATAGTGGGTACCAGCCACTGTGAATCGGAGGAATGTTCTGTGCTTTGGATGTATAGGAACATGAAAATATGCGTCCTCTAGATCCAATGAAGTCATGAAATCTCTGCTGTTGAGGCGTCACAGGATGTCGGAGAGCGTGACCATCATGAATGTTTGACTTTTGAGGATTTTTTAAAATTTCCTAAGGTCTAAGATATGTCTCCACTCTCCTGATTTTTTGTGAATAAGGAAGAACCGGGAGTAGAAACCTTTTCTTTTTTGAGGAAATGGGACTTTTTTCTATTGCCCCTATTTGGAGCATGTTTGCTTCTTTTTTTGAGTAAGTGAAGATGAGGGGGTGCGATCTCCTGAGTGGATTGTTGAGAGGGATTTGGGTAAATTCCAAAGTGTGGCCATAAGAGAGGAGATCCAGGACCCACTTGTCTGACGTGATATTATGCGACTGGTGGATATGGTTGGAAATCTTTGCACAGGTTGGGAAGGGTGTAACTGGTGCTGTGATCACTGTTTGCGAACGGAGTTGCTGGCTTGAGACGCTGGCTTTCGTCTGGAGCCCTGTCTGGAGAAACCAGCTGTTGTTGGTTGTTGGTAGGATTGTTGTTGGTATCCTTGGCGATATTGTGGCTGCTAGGATTGGTAAGTCTGGGTATGTTCGTAGTTTCCTCCGTATCCAGAAAACCCACAGCCTTGAGCTCCCCGAAAGGGCACTTTACGGTACTCAAGGGTATCTAGCGCTTTGACAGTGTCCGTATCTTTCTTAATTGTTGTAAGCACTTCATCTATCAGATTGCCGAATAGGCTATCGCCGTCGTATGCCGGGTCCTTTGACTGTACTTCTGGGTGAAAGGATGTTGCCCTTAGTCACCACGGGCATCTTAGAAAAGCCGCACCTGCTAGTTGGCGAAAGCTTGTAGTGGCTATATCCATTGCGCAGTCTATGATTTTGCCCGCTGCGCGTTCTCCTTCTGCAAGGATCTTAGTAAACTCTTCCTTATTTTCCTCTGGGATAAGGTCTCTCATTGTCCCCATTTCAGACCACATTTGCAGATCATAGCGGCTCAAGATGGCCAAAGCATTAGAAGCTCTGACATAAATTGCCGCCATTGAGGAAAATCTTTTGCTTTATGGGGGCGGTCGCCTGGGAGGTGGGTGACGGGGGAGGCGGATGCCTCATACCGAGATAGACATTATGGCTGAAATTAAGATTTGCACGTGGAATGTGAGAGGAATGCACACACCATCGAGACGGTACCAAATATACTCCTATTTACGCCGCCACAAATTCCATGTAGTTCTATTACAGGAAACACATCTAAACAAGGCTGAGGTCATGGCGCGGCCAAATCTATGCAACTGAGTACTCCTCCTATGCCCGTGGGGCGCTCATATGGATAAGACCGGGTACTCCTTGGGCTGACATGGATGCACAGATAGACGCGGGAGGCCGGTACGTAGTGGTGAGGGGCAGATTAGACGGGCACCCGGTAGTACTTGCCTCTATATACTCCCCCAACACTGAACAGGGTGGTTTCCTCGACTGCCTCTCCGTGGCGCTGGCGCCCTGGCATGGGCTTCCATGGATCCTAGGAGGCGACTATAACTGCGTCCTGGACACACACTTAGACAGATCCACTGCTCCCCCACCTAACGCTCAGGCGCACGCCACGTCGAAGGCTCTCCTCGCTTGGGCCCAACAATGGCGCCTACAAGACGCTTGGAGAACCCGCAACCCCATGACACGCACTTACTCCTATTGGTCGGGCGCACATGCACTACATGTCCGCCTGGACAGATACATGGTCTCCCCTGACCTCCTTCCGTTGGTCCTAGATTCTCAATACATGGGGCGCACCCACTCTGATCATAGCCCTCACACATTGACCATTGCATGGGACGTCCCGCATCCCCCCATTCCCACCTGGCGCCTCCAACCAGACCTCTTACTTGACGCGACATTCCGAGAATCCCTACTCACACAATCGGCCCAGTACTTTGACCTAAACACTGACACGGCGTCCTCTCCTCAAATTGAGTGGGATGCTTTCAAGGTGGTGACACGGGGGCTCTGCCTGGGGACGCAGGGACATATGCGCCGCCAAATTGAACGAGACCTGACGCGGCTAGAATCGGAACTGCTGGACCTCGAAGACCTTACAGGGGGGGACACGAACGCCCGACTGACTGCCGCTAGGGCGTAACACGACCGCCTCCTAGATCGTCTGAAACAGGTCAACTCCGAGGCACACTCTGCTCGGATCCACAGACAGGGGGACAGACCGGGCAAGCTACTGACCTGGCTGATCGCGCGGGAAGACCGATCGGCTCCGATAGACTATACAAGCCGGAGATGGCAGGTCACTATACTCTCAGCGCCAAATCCACGAGGCATTCACAGACCACTACACAGGCCTATATCGCTCCCGACTCCTTGTCCCGCTACCTACAATAACAGACTATCTACCAGACATACAATTACCTACCCTGACGGTGGCACAACAGGATGACCTCGGAGCACCACTGGATCCCGAGGAACTCCGCGACACCATCTTCAATCTCTCGAATGGTAAGGCTCCGGGGCCGGATGGCTTACCGGCCGAGTTCTATAAGGCCGCCTCCGACATCCTGATTCCACGACTGGTGAGGATGTACTCCGCGGCTGTCGATGACTTTACCTGCCCTCAACTCTTAATGAAGCGACACTTGTCTCCTTACTCAAACCTGGCCGGGATGGCACTCAGTTGGGCTCTTACCGCCCTCTCGCGCTTTTGAACACAGACTACAAGATTATTGCCTCTGCACTTGCCCGTAGGCTGGCCCCTATGGTTCCTATGCTGGTACATCAAGACCAAAATGGGTTTGTACCGACGAGACACACATCCCACAACATCCGACGGCTATTTCGCTTGCAGGAATATGCCGCGGTACAGTGGCCACGAGCAGGATGCCTTGTGCTCGACCTGGAGAAGGCTTTTGACTCTGTGGAGTGGCCCTACCTGCGAGCGGTGTTGGAGAAGTTCGAGCTGGGGGATGACTATTTGACGATGGTCGGCCTTTTATACCGTACGCCTACGGTCCGAGTCCGCACTGGGACGCTACTCTCTGACCCAATTCGAGTGCGGAGGGGCACCAGACAGGGTTGCCCACTGTCACCCCTGCTGTTCTCCCTAGCGGTGGAACCCCTGGCTGCGGTGCTCCGGTCGCGGGGAGCTGATTGGGGAATACCATTGGCGGACGGGCTACATGTGGTGTCCTTGTATGCCGACGATCTACTCTTATACGTCAGGGACCTCCACGACATCCCAGACTCCCTAACCACCATCTTCTGCACCTTTGAGGACATGTCGGGATTACGAGTAAACTGGGCCAAATCGGGAGCCTACTCCTTCAGCCCAGACGTTCCCGAATGTGACATACACATCGGGGGTGGAAGGTTACAATGGTACCCAAACATGTTCAGGTACCTTGGGATACACATCTACCGAGACCCGATGGACATCTTGGAAGGAAATCTGATGAGGGCGATCGCCTCTACCAGAGCGCAGGTGGGGTTCTGGAACACACTGCCACTCAATGTCCCTAGTCGCATAACCTTAGCTAAAATGATTGTACTACCGCGACGGTTATATTATTTTGCAAACATACCAACATATGTACCTACCCGGGTGTTCCGCGACCTCGAGGTCCTGCTACGGAGCCTGATTTGGAACAAAGGTCGGCCTCGGGTCGCATTGGCGAAACTCTACATGCCCACTGCGGAGGGCGGACTAGCAGTTCCGAACATGGAGCTATATTATCTAGCAGCACAAATGCAGTGGGTGTCCAGCTGGCTAGGTGGTAGGAACCTGAGTGACACGGCTACTGATGCTGCCGTTTGGTCCACGTTCCAAATTAAAGTATTATTTCATCCGCTGACTCGGACTCCCCGACCAACACAACTACTGCTTGCAGTGGCACGCAGATGTTTCCTCCGCTGCTTGCCCCTGACGCGGGCAACGACACCGTATGCACCGATATTGCCACTGTTAGGCACCCCGACGACGGCAGGGACCCTGACCGCTGCACGGTTGGATAGCTGGATCACCGCAGAGGTGGAAACGATGGGCGACCTTTATTCAGACGGCGCCCTTCTACCTTTTGCAACCCTCGTAGCGGATGCATCCCTCCCGGCTGGCCAGTTCCTAACACACGCTTCCCTCGTCCACGCATTGACCACCGCTTGGGGAGACATGTCTGGTGAACCGCCAACACATCACTTCGTGCAGTACCTGCATGTCATGAGCAACGGCACTCACATTATACACTGGCTAACGCAAGCACTCCTCCTGCATACACACCCGACGACTTCGCACCTACGGGCCAAATGGGCAACAGACAGAGGGCGGGACTGGACGGACAAGGAGTGGGCTATGATCCTGGCTGGTCCAGTGAACATCCCCCGTAGCCCCCGCTTTAAAATCATACAATTTTACATATTACATCGTGCGTATCTCACCCCTGACAAGATAAATAAGTACTTTTCAGTAGCCGACACTGCCTGCGGCCGCTGCTCTCTTGTGGATGCGGATCTCCTCCACATGCTCTGGCTCTGCCCCGCCCTCCAGCAGTACTGGGACGGTGTGACCTCGATACTCCGTCATTGCACTGGGGAACAGGTACCGAGCACGTGGGAAGCCTGTGTATTAGGTTTGTATAAGCGCACACATCTAAATAGGGTACAGGCTAGATTCTGGGACCTCGGACTTCTCACAGCCAAAAGACTACTTACGAGGAGATGGAAGGCAGCCACACCCCCACACCTCCGACACTGGTGCCTGTCGATGACGAATTGGGCGCGGGCCGAGAGTTCTGTCCTACGACGGGAAGAGACGGCGGGGCTCAGGAAATTCCCAATTGCACAACGATGGGAGGACATACTGCACTCCTTCCTGCGGAAATGTACGGAGCGGGAAATTACGTAAAGGACTAGGCACTGCCATTCCCACTCCCTGATACGACACCTTAATACACCCACACGATGCATCACATACCTTTCCGTTACCGTCAGGCTCAACACACTATTTGACTTGCACTCTCCAGCCTCACACTGGCGGTTGCTTGCCCCACTCCCGGAGACGCACCATCACATGAAACGTTGCGACGGGAGCCCGAGCTCTGAACCGGAATGCCATACCCGCCGACCTCTCATGGCCCCCCACCCCCTGATGGCTCCACCGCACGGACGGCCCTGGCTCCCCCCGCCTGCCCTCCCCGCGAGACACGACTGACGAGCTGTTCCGGACCTCCATCCCCTCGACGCTAAGGCAAACTCTACCCACACCCACCCCCACCTAATTCCTGTGCAACCCTTGTCCCTGTTTCATAGTTAGTTGTTGATTTGTTTTTTTCTTCCTTCAGACCATGTCCGTGCACATACAACTCCATGCTTTGCACAATTTTTTTCACACAACGAGACACACTCGGATGTGTCGACCGCACTTTGGACACCTCGCCTGGGCGCTGAGGTGCAGAACAACTCTTTCCACTGATATAGATACGCTAAGTAGTCGCACGCCCCAAACACGCTTAGTCGCTGAACACCCTCAGAACTCCCCCACACGTCGCCAAGCCCATATGAATGCAGACCCGCGCAGCATCACTCACCAATGACATACCTTAGACGTGACGGGCGCGGCTGCCACCGCTGTCACAGATGGGAGTAGGTCCGACACCGCCACTCTGACCCACGGACTACAGACGGAAAAACCCATAGATCACGCTCTTACTAAACATAGAATGTATACATGCTATGGTGTACTGTGGAATACTGATATACGCTGCCGGACCCCAGGGTTGCCGGACTTGAAGCTGTGTTCACTTACCTTCTATATCTCCGAGTTAGTTATCCGCAGCTGGCCCTGCTGGGTTGTAAGCCCTGATGCTGTGTACAATGTATGTTGGACAATAAAGGTCTTTAAAAATTAAAAAATAAAAATTGAGGAAAATCTTTTTCCAAAGGAGTTTAAATGGCGACCCTCTTTATCCGGTGGAGATGTGATAGTAGATGGGTTTTTTGATCTCCTTTGGGCTGCCTGTGAGATCACAGAGTCCATCTTGGGATGTCCTGCGAGACATGCAGGAGTATACTCTGGTGCCCAGTATTTTTTGTCTAGTCTTGGTAGGACCGGAACCACAGAAGCTGTCGTCTTCATTACCTTAATACCCTCTTGCCAAATATAATCTATGATAGGTATTGACCGGACTGGCTTTCTTGACTGTTCTTTAAAATCATAAAGAAAGTATTCTGATTGTTTTACAACTGTAGGCAAGTGGAATCTGGCTGTAGTTCTGCCCATTATATTATTGAAACCTCCAATATCCTCCGGAGTCGAGTCTGAAGGACGATGAGGAGGAGGGGACGTGTTAGTACTACATAATCATCCCATTTTTCCGTAGGTGGAGGAGGATAATAGATTTCTCCCTCCTCAGCCTCTTCTTCAGAGGTGGTAGGATCCTCTCTAGGAGGCAGAGGAATTATGGGGCGTGGCGTCAGTCTGGGCGTGGCAGGGGGTGGTGGTGGCGGTATCAGAGGAGCCAACGGTGGAGGGGGTGGCACTGTGACGAAGTCCTCTTGAGGGGGAAACCTCCTTTTGTAATCACCAACATACTTTGTAGGTCCACTATTAGGGACGAAGGCAGTTGAGCAGGTTGCTGCCTCGGCTGTTCATAGTATCTGAATTGATGATATTGTGTATGAGGGACTGGATACTGTTGATAGTATTGCCCCTCATCATAATAGTCTTCATCCTCTTCCTGACACTTCACGTTGAGTTCGGAAGGGCTATGCGCAGTCCCAAATGGGCCATCATCATCATCATCATCATCATCAGTGTCTTCCACAACTAACAGATGACTTGGAGGTAGTGGACACATTTTAGGTGTTTGAAATTCAATTTGTGCAGCATGCAGAAATGGAGTTGACGGGCCCATAGACTAAATTGGAATTATCGTAGAAGATGCTGTCGTCGAGGTTGTTGACGATAGAATTATCGTCGTCAACGGCAGGATTGCCATCGAGGGTGGCGTTGTCGACGCTACAGCTTTCGCCGACGATGAAGGCGCTGTTGACGGAGTAGTCAATGTTGTGGTCCTCATCGATGATGAGGGCTACATCGACAATGAAGTCTTCGTCAACGCTCTCTTCAATGATGAAATCTTTGTCGATGGTGGTGTCTTCGTCGACGGAGTCGTCGTCGACGATAGAGGTAATGTCGACGGTATGGAACTTTTAATATTCGCCTTCGAAGTAGTCAGCGCTGTCAACGGTCTCGACGACGATAGAGTTGTTGTCATCAATGTTGGTGAAATAGTAGGCGTCGATTGCGAGCTTGATGCAGATGACGATTTGTGACTGATTTTGTGCCTGGAATGACTTGAAAATTCAGTTTTTTCCTTAGATGTCCCCAAGGAATGAGGGTAACTCATCTCTGAGGAAACCTTTGGCTGTTTCTTCTTTTTTAGAGATTCTCTGGTCAGATGAGAGACTTTAGAATGTTTCCTGCTCTCTTTATGCTGACCCTCAGGCGACCTGGGCCTCTTATGAGTCTTTGAGGACGTGTCACTCTCAACATCTGATGAAGCACTCTGCTTCCTCCTCAGTCACAATAAAAGTCTGCCCTCTCGGTCTTTAAGGGTCTTTGATGAAAAAGTGCGGCATATTTCACACTGTTTTGCCTCATGATGGGGATGGAGGAAATAGATGCAATCCTTGTGGGCATCATCAACGTGTACTCTTTTCTTTCCGCAGGATTTTCAAGGTCTACATAATCCTTTTTTATCCAACGTTATTCTATATAAATATAGAAACAAGACTTATCTGAGAAAAGTTGAAGAACTGAGCAGAGCTCAGGGAGATTCAGCCTCTCTTGGGAAGGTTCTAGAGGGTACTGGTTGCTGTTTGGTCGTGTTTTGAGTTTGGTCCTTTTTATAAAAGGAGGTTGATAGGCTATTGAATACATGGTTACCTCCATGATAGCCTATGGAAGTTATTATTTACTGCTTTTTTATATGTACCGTGGGACTCCCACTTCGACGACGTGGAATGATTCAAGCATGTAGATCTACGAAAGATGCTCCAATACTGGATAATATTACTTTACACTCTGTTAAAAAAATGTATTTCAAATCTGTAGCTAACTTTGTCAGGTAACTTCTGTTGAAGTTAATTAAATATTTTAAAAGCTCATTTTTGTGAAGGCATTTTCTGTTGTGCTTCAGCATCTGCCTTTCTGCTAAGTCTCTTCGTAGGAATTAATGCTCGAGAACCACACCACAACTGAAATAAGTCTGCATTTTTCAGTACATTATTGCATGCCACCCCTTTCATCCGCACATTTGGCTTTTACAGATATCTTACTTGTCTAGAGAGATATTCACAATATCTAAAGCAATATATGAAAAGGGAATCGGATGTTTTCAAACATCTAGGTGAACAAGGTAAAAAAGCAGTTGATGCACAGAGGCTGTTGGAGTGTGGGGGCAAGAAGTGAGATTTTTAACTGTGAACTAATTCAAGTCCAGACTGCCCTCCCTTCCCTATTACACCATCTCTCGACATACCCCCTCAACCTCCTAGTTCCCATCCATTATAGCCAATTTCAATATAAAGCTTGAAATGTCCTCAACATGGTATTATCAACAAGAGTGAATCATGTAGGAGCTCTCCCAACGTTTACCCCGAAACTTTCTCCCCGCCGGGAATCACAGCGCGGTTGTTAAAACGACCGTGTTGTGCTTACGCATACCATTAATCCGCAAGTCGGAACAACGACTTGCGGGGAAGGGGGGAGGAGGTGTTGGATTTAAAATTCAACACCTTCCCTAGTGTCCGCACAGACTGGAGCTGGAATAGTGAATTATACTATTCCAACATCCAAGTCCCACCTCCGCAAGTCGTTCCTACTTGCGGAGTAATGGTATGCGGAATCACAACGAGGTTGTTGTAACAACCGCTTTGTGATTCCCTGCGGGGAGAAAGACTGCGGGATGGCTGTACATATTCTCCCAAGAATGATGATGGCAGGAAGGAGTGCACTTTCATGAGGTGGGGCCACTGAAGGAGAGAGATTTTATACAGCAAGATTAATTAAGGAAGAGAAAGTCTGGGACTCCACAAGGGTTCAAACAGAAGGAGATTCCGTAAGTGGTTGCAAATGTAGGAGGGAGATAGGCGGTGCATATCACCAGATGGGTCAGGCAGCAAGAAGTCTGTATGTAACAGAACACGTCAACAACTGATTTAGGGGACAGGGAAACTCTCCACATGGGTGCTGAAAATAGAACTAGCCAGTTGAGGATATGCAGGTGAAAGGTAGACTAGTTCTAGCTTTCCTAGATGTGTCAGAGCAAGGAGACAATCAGGGCCAACTGACAAACAGAATTGCACAAAAGGAATATAAATAAGCTGAGGCATTATATATTTATGTTTCATTTGGAAATATATTCAAAATGATCCATACAAAACCCTAGAAAAAAGACGAATTTCATAGGTTCAAGTAGAACTCCAGTTTTTCCTAGATTTCCTCCTGTATTATTTGCTGGTCCTGTGTTGTAGCACCATCTTAAATAACCCCTAAAAGTGGGCTGTTACCTGAGATCTCAATTGCTCTCTTTTTGAAAGTGCTAATGACAGTCCCATCCTTCCGTCGCATCAGGGGACTGCTTCTTCGCTCTGCCACCTTCTGTTTTAACCGTGAGCGAACTTTTAAATTGGGTTCCGAAGCTAAAAGAGAAAAGCAATGTAGTAAGAAATTCATAGTCCCAAAGCTGAAAGTGTGCATTTGTGTATGTGTGTGCTGGGGTAAGGAAGGTTAATAATAATAATAATGTATTTTATTTTCAGATTATGGTAAAATAACATATTAGCTGTGGGTGAAAAAGGATGTTTGTTGTTTCTGTTGAATCAGCAGACTTTTTGGATAGAGCTGCTCTATATGAAAATGAGATATGCCATAATACAGAACGGCATTGTAACAATTCCCCTATCACAAAATCCAAAATATTTATACAAGAATAATGAATTTTTAGATAATAGTCTCAACATGCAGGAAATCTTCAATGGATAGCATTTTATTGATGATAAAACAGGTCTTCGACATTGTTGCACAAGTTACTTACCTTCGGTAACAATATATATGTAAGAAACAGTAGTTCGTGTTAGATTCCTTACCTTAGAATATCCCCAGGCGTCAGTCTGGATCTGGAAAGATTTTTCGTCAGCAGCACCCTTGCGCGTCGGTAGGCGTCTTCTGCGGCTCCGCGTCCATCAGTTCTGTACATAGCTTTCCGCGACAGGAACGCAGAGCCATGCAAGAAACCGACACTGGTGCCATGAAACTAGGGCCCTCAAAGGGAGATACGTTAACCCTAGATATCGGTTCGGAGAGAGGGGAGGATGGGTGGGGCGGTAAGGAATCTAACACTAACTACTGTTTCTTACAGATATATTGCTACCGAAGGTAAGTAACTTGTGCATCTGAAAGAAACAGATTAGTGTTAGATTCCTTACCTTAGAATAGATACCCCAGCAATACCAACTCCGGCGAACAAAGATCACACCATAAAGTCCTGGAGAACGGAACGGCGGAAAAAGCCATCTCTCCGGACTTGGCTGTCCAGGCAGTAGTGCTTAGCAAACGTGTGTAGCGAGGCCCATGTAGCTGCCTGACAGATGTCCTGCAAGGGGACTCCCCGACCAGGGCAGTAGTAACCGCCGTGGGCAGAGTGGAATGGGCGCGTAGCCCCACAAGTAGCTCCTTTTTCGCCAAAGAATAACAAACCTTGATGCACAAAAGACCGAGAGATGGTACGCTTGTGCACCGCCCGTGTCTTCCGCCCACGTAACCAACAAAGAGCTGGTCGTCCACCCGGGACTGGTGTGTGCGGTCTAGATAAAAGGAGAGCGCACGTTTTGGGCCCAGACTGTGGAGCCTCTCTTCCTCTTTCGAGGGATGCGGAGGCGGAAAGAAGGTGGGCAAGGTGATGGACTGGCCGATGTGAAAGGCTGTAACCCCCATGGGCAGGAAAGAAGGACGAGTCCTCAGAACAACTTTGTTCGGATGGACAGAGAGGAAAGGTGGCTTAGAAGACAGAGCCTGGAGCTCACTCACTCTCCTGGCAGAGGTGATGGCAACCAGGAATGCAGTTTTAAGAGTCAGAAGACGAAGAGGACAGTTATGAAGTGGCTTAAAGGGAGCATGTGTGATGCCCTTCAAGAATCTATTTACAACCGGGGACTTGAAAAGAGAAGGCTGATCAGGAAGCCTTAAGAAGGCTGAAATGGCCGAGAGATAGCCATTGATAGTGCCCAGAGCAGAGCCCTGCTGGGCAAGAGAAAAAAGGAAGAGGAGAACCTCTGAAAGGGGGGCAGAGAGTGGATCCACAGCCTTTGCTGTGCACCATGCCACAAATTTGTTCCACCTGCAGGCGTATACCCTTTTTGTGGAGGGACGCCTGGCTGCCAGAGTCACATCACAGATTTCAGGAGGCAAGTCAAACGGCCTCAACTGTCGCCGCTCAATCTACACGCATGTAGGTGGAGACTGGACAGGTTTGGGTGGAGGACAGTTTCCTGTTGCTGCGACAGAAGGTCCTCCTGAAGAGGCAGACGAATCGGGGATCGACTGACATGCTGAGTAGCTCAGGATACCAGTATCTTCGTGCCCAATCCAGAGACATAAGGATGACTTGGGCCCGGTCGCGCCGGATCTTCTTCAGTACTCTGGGCAGAAGTGGTAGAGGCGAAAAGGCGTACAACAGACCGCAGCTCCACTCGCAACGTAAAGCATCACCGAGTGAGTGCCGCGAGTTCAACGCGCAGAACTGATGACATTGAGCGTTCTCTTTGGTGGCAAATAGATCTAACCAAGGCTCTCCGCACTAATTAAAGAGACCTTGCGCCATGTCAGAGTTCAGACGCCATTCGTTATCGGGAGGGTGATTAGCGTTTCACTACTATTAGAGTCCCCATGCGCCCAGGAGGAACACTGTTTCTAAGCACATGCGCAGATCTCGGCATGTCTGAGTACCGTTCCGCGGGCAGTAGGCTAGACACCTTGTCGAAGGACCCGCCTAGCTGTCTTATACACGAGAAATGGCCGCTGTCGGTACCTCCGGTCATTGCTCATAGACCGCCCCGGGGTACCGACAGACCGGTAAGGCCCATACGTGTTAGTCTAATTCAGTGTTGAATAAATAAAGGGTTTGTGTATGAGAGAAACATATGCTACGCGTTGATGGTTTGAGCGTTCGCCATGTTCGCGAGCTTTCCCAGATTCTAATTTGGTCTGTAATTTTTAAATTGTTACCCCGCGCGTAAGAGGGTGGGGGATATTTTGGAGTGACATAAGTGACATTTGTGAAGGGTTCGTACGTTCGCCATGTTTGCGAGCGTTTCTTCATCCTTACGTGGCTTGGAACTGTCAAACCCCGAATATTAACATAGCGGGAATCAGTGTCTCGTTTAGTGCCACGGGCCTCTGTTTCAACACCGCCGACAAGCACAGCCAGGTTCATATGAGTTCTACCGATCTTTTGGTGGTAGCGTAGTAACATCGATAGAAATGCCAATGAGACAACACGAGTGTTAGAAGTTGCTAGCACTAGCATGACAACGAGAGATCATGGTGTCTAAAGTTCCTTACTGTCCCCGCCCAGGACGTACCAGTGAGGTTGGTTTGGCTCTAACCATAGAGCTTTTTAAATTCCCTTGGGAGTTTTCAGTTGAACTCCTACAGACAACATGAATAGTTGGACATGGTAGAGAGAGATGAGAGTGTTTACTGAGGTTATCGATTTGTATCATGAAGATTGCTGTGATAGAAGAGTTTACCATTCGCATAATGATAATGGTCTATACGAATTTCTATTACAGAGCGGAGCCCCCTTCCCTGAGTAATCACCAGGTAGAGGTGAGGGTGACACCCAACTTTTGTGGGTAAGTGCACATACTATATGGAATGATATAGATGGTTGTGAGATCATCTCAGGTCTATTGTTAACAGTGCCTCTTAGATGAGAGGTTATGTGTGTGGTAAATCATGAGCGGAGTGACTAGTTTGTTTTAATGTATGGATACTGTTTTGCAGGTGACCGACAATTGGTTCCACTACAGCCAAGTTGGATAATGTCGGTAGAGTATATAAACTGTTTATTGTAAATCTAGCACTTTTTGGTTTCTCACTTCTTAGCAGCAGCTACATATATTTTCTAGCTAATTGGTCCTGAAGAATGGCCCGATACTTGTAGATCCTAGAGAGGGCAGAAACATGTCGACCTTCTTCATCGTCTAACTTTTGAATTCAACAGTTAGCGGTCTGCTTTTTAACTATGGCAGGGGCACTTTGAGAATAAAGTAGTTATGGAGTTCCCTTAGTCATTTTTAATACACCCTTTTCGTATTGTTTAGCGCTGCACTTGTCATTCTTTGTTATTGAACTCTCTTCACTTGGCAAGAGTCTATGCCTATGGGTTTTATGGTATGCTCAGCCGGGCCAGCCATCCTCTGATTGGTAAACAGCTGAGGGTATTCCAGTCATGTCCAGAGGCGCAGAGCCTCCTGACAAAGTCCACGACCCCACCCCGCCCTGTTTTTTGCAGTACCACATGGCGGTGGTGTTGTCTGTGAACACCTGCACTACACTTCCCCGGACAGGGGGAAGGAATGCCTTCAGTGCAAGTCGGATCGTCCGCAGCTCCAGAAGGTTGATATGGAGCCGGGAGTCCGCCGGAGACCAGAGGCCTCTGATCTCTGCCTTTCCCATTCGGCCCCCCATCCCAGGAGGGACGCATCCGTCACCACTACGTGCTTCGGTTGGGGAAGGGAGAGGGATGTGCCGCTGACCCAATCGCGGTCCGTGAACCACTACTGCAACTCTCTCGCAGTGCACTCCAAGATCAGGACGTGGTCGGATAGGTTGCACGGATGCTGTGCCCACTGAAACTTCAAGTCCCACTGCAGAGCCCGCATCCGCCACCTGACGTGATGCACCAGTAGGATGCAGGAGGCTATCAGCCCCAGGAGCCGCAGCGTCAACCTTTCCGAAACTCGGGATAAAGGGTGAAAGATCGGAATCCGAGCCTGAATATCCCGAACCCGCTGCTCGGGAGGATAAACCCGGACTGCGAGTCCAGAACCGCTCCAATGAATAGGAGCTTTGGAGAGGGAATCAGGTGCGACTTCGGCACGTTGATGGAGAACCCCAGCAAATACAGAAGGTCGGCCGTAGTCTGGAGGTGGGAGACGTCTGTCTGGGGCGAGCCCGCCTTCAACAACCAGTCATCGAGATATGGGAAGACTGGAATCCCTGATCTGCGCAGATGAGCTGCGACCACCGCCATCACTTTCTTGAACACCCGAGGGGCACTGGTGAGGCAGAAGGGGAGCACGGTAAACTGAAAGTACCATGAACCACAGGTAGCCCCCGGCAGGACGGGGATATGGAAATATGCGTCCTGCAAGTCCAACGCTACCATCCAGTCTCCAGGGTCGAGGGCAGCAAGGACCTGAGATAAAGTCAGCATCTTGAACTTCTCCTTCTGGAGGAAGCCGTTGACGCTCCGGAGGTCCAAGATAGGGCGTAGGCCTCCTTTGGCCTTCTTGGGTACCAGAAAGTAGTGGGAATAGCAACCACGTCCTACTTCTGGCCCAGAAATGCGCTCGATGGTTTCCTTGGCAGCCGCTCCAGGAACGTGAACGCATCGCATGCCGGGGGATATCTGAGAAACGTTATTGGATCACCATCCTCGAGCTACGATCATTCGCATTAAGCCACCGTCAGAAGCAATCCCCTAAAACTATGTGTGAAACATCCGAGTGCTTTTGAAAACATAACAACATTGAAACCCCAGACTATTCTCGTGGAGGAATCTATCTGGCTTATACTGGGAAAAAGAACCCCCTCACATGAGTGCGAGTGATTCCTTCTGAGGTCCGCCCTACCGATGTATTAACCATTCGGACTGCAGAGGAGAGACGATCCTCTACCCTGTGCCCCCATACCCACTCCCGCCCTGATGACGGTGCAGCCCCGGCTGGGGCTCAACACCGAAACACGCGTTGGCGTCTGTACCATCTGAGGATCAAGTGAAAGATTTGGATAATACTCCAACTGTTCCTTATTGATCGCGTATCTTAAACATCTCTGCGGAGTGATATATGGATGCATATGTTTCACTAGTTCGCATGTGATAAGTATGCATGTGTATGTCTGCTGATTTGAAAGTGTGGTTGTGTGTGTGGGCTATAGAGAGAATATGTTCTCTTCTGTTTATCTATATCTGATTTAATCGCCTGTATTGAAGTGCTATGAACTATTTGTAATGAATCATGTTTATGACTTGGAAATATATTGCCCTATAAAAAAATAAAAAAACAAACTTTTTTATATTTCTACTTTGGTAGTTCAAGGATTTCTTTTTGTGGTTTAAGGCTAATAAATATAACTGGACCTTATTTTAGGCCGTTTGGAACCTAACGGGCAGGTATCTTTCCCTTGCTTTGGTACCCCTCGGCCAAGAGGGCCATAACTTCCTCCTGCAGAAGTTGCCAGTGATCCCTCGACATGCGGTGGTACTGCGGTGGCATGGCTGGAGGGGTCGCCTCGAAGGGGGGGAGTAGCCCCTTCGGACGATTTGCAGCAGCCACCTGTCAGAAGTGATGGTTCGCCAGTGGAGGAGGTGATGGCAGACCCTGCCCCCCCACTGGCGTCAAATGGGCCTGAAAGCTCGGACTAGGAAGGTTTTGAGGCAGATACTGCAGGAGTGGATGTGGACAGACCAGGCCTCTGTCCCCCCCTGCACCGCCACGACGGTTCCCACGTCCACGCTGAGGTTGGTTCTACGGCCTGTGGCTGGACGAACGTGTGGGGGCGCCCCTTCCTTGGCCACGAAAGGGGCGAAAAGCAGAAGTCTGCTGGCGCTGGCCCGACAGGCCCAAGGACTAGGCCGTAGCCCTGGAGTCCTTGAAACGCTCAAGCGCACTATCTGCTTTGTCGCCAAAAAGGCGACCGCCATCGAAGGGCATGTCCATGAGCGTGGACTGGACATCCCCTGAAAAATTGGCGGACCTCAGCCAGGCGTGGCGACTGTTCGCCACCGTCGTGGAAATCGCTCTGCCCAGCGAGTCCGTGGTATCTAGTCCACATCTGACTAAATTAAGTTCTGCATCCTGCCCCATAGCAAGTGCTTGGGCAAGCCGTGCCTGGGCCTCCTCGGGACACTGGGGCAGCACGTCCGCAACTGTGTCCCACAAGGAGTGGGTTTAACTGCCCAAAAGTCAAGCGGTGTTGATAGACCGCAACTCCAAACTCAGTGAGTAGAACAGTTTCTTTCCAAACTGGTCAAACCTTTTGAATTCCCGATCTGGAGGAGCAGTCGGGAACGTGGTCTGGGGCGTAGAGGCCTGGATCAACAGGCTCTCAGGGGTAGGGTGAACGGACAGAAAGCTGGGGTCGCTCGGAGCCGGGCGGTGGCGTGGGCCAGGTTCCGCTCCACAGGGGGCACTGTGGAGGGCTTGGACCAAGTGCCCATCAGAACGTCCGTGAGGGCTTCACTGAACGGCAGCATAGGCTCTGAAGAGCTTACTGGCGGTTGAAGCACCTCGGTGAGGAGATTAGTCCTCACTGCCGCAGCAGTGAGCTCAAGAGCCAAAGCCTTTGCTACCCTGCGCAACACCACACCATAGGTAGCACCCGCCTCCGTAGCCACAGAGGGAGGAGAGATGAATCCAGTGTCAGGCAATGTATCCAGACCACTGGCCTCCCCCAGCTCATCTGCCCAGTCCTGACTTAAGTGGCACTGTTGTGCCAGAGGGTCCTCAGACCCCTCCCAGTCCTCCCATTCATCCGTGTCCTGATAAACAGGCAGAAATGGCGGAGCCGGGTCATAGGTAAATTGCTCACCAACCGACGCTGGAGACGGTGCCGCTATGACGCCGGACCCGGACCGGGGCTGAAACCGGGGCGCGGCGGCGTCCAAAGACGGCGCCTGGAGTGACACCATCGGGGTCGGCGCCAGTGGAGGAGTCGTAAGGTCAACTGGCGTCGACCGGGATCCAGGCCTTGATTGCCCGGGGCCCTGCGGCGTCGAAGACGATGACGGTACCGAAGCCGCCGGCCCGATAGGGCCCGAAGTCGGGACTGCAGGCCCAAAGGCGCGCCGGCAGGCCTCGACGGAGGGAAGTGAGTACTCATGGCCACGAGGAACTCACGTATCTCCTCCGGCGTCACATGCAGTCCAGGGACCGGAGGGCATGGGACTGGATGCGGAGCCGCGCAGGTGGCCTCAGCCGAGTCGCGCGACAGGTGAGGGAAGTCAGAAGAGCGATGTCGCCTCTTCAACGACTTCTTCCTCGACTTACCGGAGGACTTCGTGCCCGAAGAGTGGTGATGGTGGCTCGACGAGTGTCAATGGCTGCGGCTCCACAAACGGACCCTTGACTTCCACCTCGTGCGGGGCGGAGATGACTGCCGGATCTTGAGGAACTTGCGGGACCGCTCCCGCCTAGCCTTTGAGGTTAAGGCCCGGCAGTGGGGCACGACTTGTCGGCCCCGAGGCAGTAGAGACACCGGCAGTGGGGGTCGGTCACCGACATCGGGCAATGACAGGCGTCGCATGGCTTGAATCCAGGCATCCCTACCGGCACCAGGAGTCAAAACTGACTCGAAAAGAATAGCCAAAATAGGTCAAAAAGTTAGTCAAAAAATTACTAGGGTACTAGCCCTTCCCGGACCTGCGCTTGCTGGTGCAGAAAAAAGAAGAACTGTAGTCAGCGCCCGAGGGCGGCATCTAAGTACTCAGACAACGTCATCCCGGCGATCACCAAGCTGGACATGGAGCCGCAGACGCCGCCTACCGACACGCAAGGGTACAGCTGATAAAAAATATTTCGGGATCCAGTCTGATGCCTAGGGATTTTCTAAGGTAAGGAATCTAACACTAACCTGTTTCTTACAGATAAATGAGACAAAGTGATAAAGTGCCTGGTGATGCTATCCTCCTATCCTCAATCTCCAAAACCTTGATGCAACTGGGTCTGGTATAATTTCCAGATGCCATGTTTTACAGTGTCCCCCTCGAGGGCCAGTAATTGGGGCAGCAAGTGAGTGGCCTCTTTCCCTAGGCAGATCAGGAGACATCAGCAAACTTCAGAAACGAAAAGCTTTTGGACCCCCCACTGGTCCACGCTACCGGACATCTTTGCAGTCTTTCACAGTTCTGGATATTTTTTAACAAAAATAATATGTCACTGGAGTATGGTACACACGTTACACAAAGTGTGTGTGAGCACCATGGTAAGGTCGCAAGAGGTGAAGGCAAGCTGTCACAGTCTACATTAAATGAAGGAAAGTTGAGGGGATAAAAATGTGACATCAAGACAACACCCCCAAGGAACCAGGTACCTGTGAGTTTATGGATATCATTGATATACTCGGCCTTAACCTGTTGACCTTAGAACCCACCCATTCAGCAGGCCATGTTCTGGACTGTATTTGCTCTAATGATGATGGCTTGTCAGTAAAAGCTCCACATATTCTAACTTGGTCAGACCACAAACTTATTCCATTTCATTTTCGGGTGAATCAGAAGGTGTTAGTGCCAAATGTAAATTCGAACTCTGTTAGTTGTAAGCCAGACTGGATAGCTGCTCTCTCACGGCCTGATCTTCTGCAGAAGTTGAGTGCCAGTAAACCTGTTCTAACAGGTTGCACTTTAATAGATAACCAGCAATATTGTGAATGGTTAGCAACATTTGGATCGTCTTTGGCCGTGAGGAAGAAGCAAAGAAACTTACGTGGCCCCACAAATAAAAAGAGCGCCCCATGGTTTACATTAGCTTTAAAAACCGAACTGGGTGCAGTAAGATCTTTGGAGCGTAGGTGGCGAAGGAATTATGAGCCAGCTGCTCGCGATTTTTATAAATCGGCACGTAAGAACTACCACGCCGCAATTAAGCTGGCAAAAAAAACCTTCTACTCAGAGGCTATCTCTTCTTCGGATAAGGGACAGAAGGAGATTTTTAAGATAGTTAAGAGTTTTACCAACCCCACCGCACTCTCTCAGGAGCTCCCATCTTCCCCCTCGCTTTGTAACACAATAGCTAACTTTTTTGAAAAGAAAATCTATGATATTGCTAAGGATTTTCCATCTGTACCTTCCATCTCGCCTACTCCGGAAATAATGAGGACAGACGTTATGACAGCCAACACCTCCCGCTTGGATTCATTTACGCATATCTCTCTGGAGGGCTCACATCAGGCTATCTTGGCTATAAAATCTGGGTCCCCCTTTGATCCTTGCCCGCCTGTGGTCCTGCGAACCTTGGTTGAGGAGTTAAACCCCAACCATTAATAGTATCATCAATTCTTCGCTGGCCACAGCAGCAATCCCAGGAGACTGGAAATGTGTAGCAGTTATGCCACTGCAGAAAAAAGCCTTGCCAGACCCAACTACTCTGTCTAACCTGCGTCCCATTTCCCTACTCCCGGCAGTGTTTAAACTGACGGAGAAATTCGTTAACCATCAACTTACGAGTTTTTTGGAGGAGAATGACATCCTGCACTCCAATCAATCGGGATTTCGGTCCAAACACTCGACTGAGTCCGCTCTTTTGTTTTCAGCAGAGACTCTACAAATGGCACTGGACCAGGGGAAGAAGGCCGTCTTGATTTTACTCGACCTATCGGCGGCCTTCGATACGGTCGCACATTCTATCTTGATTGACCGTCTGGAAAACGCTGGGATAGGAGGAATGGTGCTGGCATGGCTCATTAATTTCCTTTCTCAGAGACGTCAGGTAATTGTACTAGGTGATTGCAAATCTGAGGAAAAGGTTGTCAGCTCAGGGGTCCCACAGGGCGCGAGTCTGAGTCCTGTTCTTTTTAATCTATATATGGTCCCCTTGATCGAGCTGATTGCGTCTTATCAGATTGCAGCTATATCGTACGCTGACGATACCCAGCTGATCTTAGTGCTGGATAGGGAGCTGCCGGGGGGCGAAGAACATTTGAGGAACTGTCTCAAGGCTACATTTGAGTGGATGAATAACAATCACCTCAAATGTAACTCGGGGAAGACAGAAATATTACCTTTCGGACCCCAAAACCTGTTCTCCCCTAAACAATGGTGGCCCAAGGATGCAGAAGCTCCCCCTAATACTATCACTTCTGCTCGAAATCTTGGGATCAAATTCGACGACCAACTTTCATTTAAACAGCAAGCAGTGGGCGTAGCTGGCTCATGTTTTCAGATTATTAGATCATTAAGGAAGTTTTTTGATCTCCTTCCTCTGGCAGCCAGAAAGACTGTTGCAGTGGCTCTTATAACATCTAGACTGGACTACTGCAACAGTCTTTATGCAGGCACCAATAAAACAGTGCTGCATAGGCTGCAGATGGTACAGCACGCTGCTGCTCGCTTGGTACTTCGTTGGCCGAGATGGTCATCTGCCTCGGCGGCGCTCAAGATCTTACACTGGCTGCCCATCCATAAGCGTGTTCTATTCAAGGTTCTTGTCATCACCTTTAGAGCCTTTCAGTCTCAAGGTCCGAGATATCTGCTGAATGGCTTTAAACGCTATGGGCCAGTACGCTGCTTGAGGTCTGCCAATCAAAATCTTTTGGTGATCCCCAGATTCAGACTGGCCACTAAAGGGGGGAAATCTCTTTTTGTGCTAGGATCAAGAGCCTGGAATAAATTGCCAGCTCAGCTTCGGCGGATAGTTAAGGAGAGTGACTTTAGGAAATCTCTGAAGACATACTCTCCGATGCGACCTGTAGAGCATTAGTGTAAGGCTGTGCTGCGGAAAATTGCCTTTTGTCCACCAACCTATTCAGCAGAGTTGGGTACGGAGCGCCAAGATGCTCTTTGGAGCGATAGTAGCGCTATATAAATGTGTGCTTACATTACATTACATTACAACATAAAAAGACTTCTTGATGGACAAACTCAATGAAAAAAAGCAGATGATCAAAAATATAGAGCTAAAGCAAATATATGTAAAATAGCTTAATGGCCAATCAGTTTCTGCACACAAGGGCCAAATGATAAAATGATGTTTTAACTTCTAGTTTTGTGTAATGTGCACATAGTGGTTACCATGCCCATCTTATAGATGTTCTTTGGAGAATATACCAGCTATATGTAAGTTGCACTTTCGTTTCCCGGGGGTATACCAACACACCTTCCCATACAGTGTTCAGTTGCCTTACATCTAGGCTCATGCTTTATAAATATGTTACATACATCACATACATATATACGAGGGGAGCTGCTCATGTCCTTAAGAAATCAGTGTTCCTCCTCCGGTTTTACGCTGTATTGCTCTTCTGGTCCAAGTTCCTTGCATTTACAGCCTTTTTTCTTTTAAGAGCATTAAGGGCAAAATCAAGAATATAAAGTACACAAGCGGAGACATATAATAATGCTATCATGATGCAGAATTCGTTGTATCAGCTCTTTCTACAACTCTACCAGAAGTATGTTACTCTGCCCTACCTTATTTTACTCCATTATCAGTATCAGATTTTCTGGTTTGCTGTAACATGTTACTTTGTTTTTGTGGCTACTAGTGAACGAAAGATGAATCTGTAGAAAGCACAATAGATAATTGGCTCACTATTGACACTTGAAGAAAAGATACTCAAGTGCAATAAGAGCAATCAATTGTAGCAGGCAGACATTACTAATTACTCTCCTTCACCTGTTTTGCGCAGAGGAAAATCATCTCGACTGTCATAGGTGCCAAGCACAGGCAGTTTGTAGGATGGTGGTGTTCCTGGAGATCCTGCTTGAGGAGGGGAACTCTGGTCCAATGAGGTATGGTGCACTCCCCTGTAAAAGAGAAAAAAAACACATTCAATGGAGAAACCTAGAAATGCTTCTTGATCTTATGTTAGGTTACCAGTAATTGTATTGAGCACTTCTAACATCTGTAAGGCCCTGAGGCACATCCGGAACTCTCATTCTAACTGACCAAGACATAGCGATCTGAGATCTATTGTCATTATATTTGGCTAAAAAAGAAGAGTCTGTCCAATGTAATGATTAGTAACAATTCATCTCTGACAAGGCTATGAGATCTCATACTGCATTATGTGTATGGAAAAGGACTTTATTAATTTCATTTGATTGGGGTACCCAAGTGTCAACTGGTTGAATTGAGAATGATGTTTTGGTAATTGCAATGACAGCATGAGGTAAGGAGGCATTATTAGATTATTACAAAACTTCCCATAACAGTGAGTATGTGTGGATGTGGTAGGCTTAACTGCCGCGAAGTGGTGTTTGATGGAAGTGAATGCTAGGCCACAGGTCTGTAAGGTAGCAGACAATGTCCTGGACACTGGCTTCTAAAGAGTCAATGTGTTGCGAGGGGTAGTAGTGAGCAAATCTTTTCCATTTTGCAGCCAGGCAGGCCCGTGTAGTGGGTCTGCGTGCTCCTCAAGAATGCATTCTGGAGGACAGTTAAGATAACCAAACTCGAAGACATGGGGAGCCAAATGGCAAGGTTAAGTGTCCGTGGGTCAGGTTTCTCTATGGTTCTGTGTGAGAAGGTCCGACTTGATGGGAAGCCTCAAATGCGGATCCACATAGAGTTTGAGGAGTGGTGACAGAGCGGAAAAAGATTGGAATACAAAAAAGAAAACAAAGCAATTCTTGAGACCATACTTGAAAATAAAATAAAAGTTTTCAATACATTACAGTATGCTTTTGTGTGGGTGAGACTGGCATTGTCCAAGGAATGTACAAAAGAGATTGCTAGCTACAGCACACCAAGGGCAAGACCTTGACAAAGAGCAGACTAAAAGACATTTAGGTGGCTAGGGCTTGACAATGGCGTGGACAAATGGACAGAAAACAATTGCTGTGACTGCAGCGGTAATGAAAAGACACTAATCATACAGATTATATAAATGATGACATCAAAGTCACCAGAGGAGGCAAGGGGGAAGATGGGTTTAGACTTCATTGGTCCAGTGAAGTTTATCAACCAACATGAAATATGCAGCAGTTTTTGTCAACTATAAAAGCAGATGGATAGATCTGAAATTCAAGCAGACATTACTACCAAAGCAACAACTGAATTTTTAAATGGCATTTTTGCAAGTGAAACAGGACCAACAGATCTTGCCACAGACAATGGAGTAAAATTTAGCTTGTAGCTGCCTTATAACAAGCATTTGCAATGCAATAGGTCTCCCATTAGGAAAGTTTGAGCTATTGGTATTGTAAATGACACATTTTTTATTTATGTGTTGGTTTTGAAAAAAGTGAATTTAATAGCTTTTTCATTTACAATGCCAATAGTTTTAACTTTTGCAAATGTGACACCTATAGCATTTGTAATGCAATATGTGTTGTATTTACGTGACTTAGATGTATTGATATTACAAATAGCAATAGCTTTAAGGTGTTTTAATAATTAATACTTAAATAAAAGTTATTGTAATTGATAATGACAATAGCTTAAACTTTTGTAAATAACTTTTGTGAAGATTCTGTTCATTGTATTTTATTGTGACGAAAATCCAGGAACAGAGGTGAAATATTAACATCTTTTTGTGACATTTGTAATACAGCTTGAAACATTGAGAGAACATATTTGAACCAGTTGTTGAATGGTTGCACCGATTGATGCTGTGGTGGCGCTGAGTGATATTTTGGTGGCGACGAGTGATGCTGCGGCGTTCACTGATGCTGTGGTAGCGCATAGTGATGTTGTGGTGCCCCTGAGTGATGCTGTGGTGGTGCCGAGTGATACTGTGGTGATGCGATAGAGGGAGGGCGATACATAGGCACTGAGTGGTATTTGGAGTGTATGTTGCATTGAGTGCAGTGTAATTATGTGCTGTGTTATTAGGTGGCACCGAGAGGTATTTGGAGTGTATGTTGCATTGAGTGCAGTGTAATTATGTGGCGTGTAATTATGTGGCACTGAGTGGTATTTGGAGTGTATGTTGCATTGAGTTCAGTGTAATTATGTGGCGTGTAAATATGTGGCACTGAGTGGTATTTGGAGTGTATGTTGCGTTGAGTGCAGTGTAATTATGTGGCGTGTAATTAGGTGGCACTGAGTGGTATTTGGAGTGTATTTTGCATTGAGCGCAGTGTAATTATGTAGCATATAAATATGTGGCAGAGTGGTATTGTGTGGAGTGTATGTTGCACTGAGTGCAGTGTAATTATGTGGCGTGTAATTATGTGGCACTGAGTGGTATTTGGATTGTATGTTGCATTGAGTGCAGTGTAATTATTTGGCGTGTAATTATGTGCCACTGAATGGTATTTGGAGTGTATGTTGCATTGAGTGCAGTGTAATTATGTGCTGTGTAATTAGGTGGCACTGAGTGGTATTTGGAGTGTATGTTGCATTGAGTGCAGTGTAAATATATGGAGTGTAATTATGTGGCACTGAGTGGTGTTTGGAGTGTATGTTGCGTTGAGTGTAGTGTAATTATGTGGCGTGTAATTATGTGGCACTGAGTGGTATTTGGAGTGTATGTTACATTGAGTGCAGTGTAATTATGTGGCGTTTAATTATGTGGCACTGAGTGGTATTTGGAGTGAATGTTGCATTGAGTGCAGTGCAATTATGTAGCATATAATTATGTGGCACTGAGTGGTATTTGGAGTGTATGTTGCATTGCGTGCAGTGTAATTATGTGGGGGTTGTGTGTGTGGGGTGTGTATGTGGGGGTGTATGTGGGGTGTGTGTGTGGGGTGTGTGGGGGGTGTGGGGGGTGTGTGGGGGGTGTGGGGGGTGTGTGTGGGGGTTGTGTGTGGGGGGGTGTGGGGGGTGTGTGGGGGGTGTGTGGGGGGTGTGTGGGGGGTGTGTGGGGGTGTGTGTGGGGGTGTGTGTGGCGGTGTGTGTGGGGGTGTGTGTGGCGGTGTGGGGGTGGGGCTGTGTGTGGGGGGTGGGGGTGGGGGGGGGGTGGGGGTGTGTGGGGTGTGTGTGTGGGGGTGTGTGGGGTGGGGGTGTGGGGGGGTGGGTTGTGTGTGTGAGGTGTGTGTGTGGGGGGGGGGTGGGGGTGTGTGTGGCAGGGGTGGGGGAGGGGTTGTGTGTGTGTGGGGTTGTGGGTCATTCTCTCAAGAAAAAACAGAAGTGAATGGGTGAACATTAGTCGAAACAACAGTAAACAGAGCGAAAAATACAAGCATGTAAAATGTGGAATCCATGAAGTTGCATAAAAAGAACGAGATAGCTACATTCCCTAAATGTGTAGTACTCGTGGCTGCTAGCAGATGAGGTCTGTTGACGGATGGATTGCCTCCTGTTACTTCCCCTTATGATGAGCAGGCGTGGAGAGGAACGTGCAGCAGAGCAACAGGCCAGAGGTTGGGGAGAAGAATTTTTGAAAAATCTAAAGAAAGCCAAGGACGAAGAAGCACTGGGCAGGAGGAAGGAGCAGTAGAGAACATGTCTAGGCGAGTGGAATAAGATGCAGCACACAAAGAAGAGAGAGCAAATGGGTTGAGGGGAGCAACATGGAGCGCTCAAGGCGAGGGGTGCAGGACTTTAGTGGAAAGAAAGCTACACACGATGGCCTGTTTATGACCTGCGGAGCGCGTGAAGTGGCTGGTGGGAAATGTCTTGCTTTGTGGGAGGGGTAGGGGGAGTGGGGCGCGCATGAAGTGGCTGGTGGTTTGAAGTCTGATGCCGAGACACAGACAAATGGTGGTGTGCGATGTGCACGTGGGGGGGGCGGGGAGTGTGGGGGGGCTGTGTGTGTGGGGCTGTGGGTCATTCTCTCAAGAAACAAGAACTGAAATATGGGGGCTGTTCAAGCACCTTTTTAGAAAGTCATGAGCTGTACGTGGCACTATACAAACATGCAAATACTGGCGGCTCCTCGCCAAGTGCCCCATTGTACTTCTAATGGCAAGAGTTACCAGTGTCAGGGGTGTTAATGCGCAGGTCCGGCAAAGCTCTGTGGCCCGGGGGGCGGCAGCTCTGCGGGGTTGCAATGAGAGAGGCGTGATGGGGTACGGGCTGAGCCTCTCCGGAGGAAGAACGTCAAGGGGAGACCTTAAAAAGAGACCGCCAGGAGCAAAGGTAGAGAAACCGGGGAGACACGTAGAGAACAGAAGAGTGCAGGGCGGGGAGGTGGAGAGTGGTGAGAGGAGGGGAGACCGGATAACTCGGGAGAAAGAGGATAGAACAGAGGTAAGGGGCAGAGAGAAGAAGAGAATGGAAATGGCAAAAATAGATAAACGGGAGAAAGAAAACAGTGAGACGGAAAGTAGAGTGAAAAAAAGTATGGCAGGGTAAAGTAGGAGAAATGGTGGAATCGAGAGAGAAAAAGAGATGCCAAGGCAGGGGGAAGGGGGAGAGAAAGTTATGAGCTGTATGTGGCACTATACAAACATGCAAATACTGGCGGCTCCTCGCCAAGCGGCTCATTTGGGGCTTTGCATTCCACTAGACGCTATACAAAAATAGACAAGAAGTAAAAGCCAGATGTAACATTTCATACATTATTTTAACTGTAACTGACTAAAGGATGAAAGGGTCCTGTAACAGCGATGCCCTGCTGACACTGAATTGCTTTACGAAGCTAAGAGGCCGCACGTGTACTTCTAATAGCAAGAGTTACCAGTGTCAGGAGTGTTAATGCAGGCCCTTGGGATGGGAGGGCAGGACGGGACGGGCAGAGCTCTGTGGCCCGGGGGGCGGCAGTTCTGCGGGGTGGCAATGAGAGAGGCGTGATGGGGTACGGGCTGAGCCTCTCCGGAGGAAGGAGGTCCTGGGGAGACCTTAAAAAGAGACCGCCAGGAGCAAAGGTACAGAAACCGGGGATACACGGGGAGAACAGACGAGTGCAGGGCGGGGAGGGGGAGAGCTGTGAGAGGAGGGGAGACCGGATAACTCAGGAGAAAAGGATAGGACAGAGGTAAAGGAGAGAGAAAAGAGAATGGAAATGGCGAAAATAGATAAACGGGAGAAAGAAAACAGTGAGACGGGAAGTACAGTGAAAAGAGTGAGGCAGGGTAAAGTAGGAGAAATGGTGGAATCGAGAGAGAAAGAAAAATATGCCAAGGCAGGGGGAAGGGGGAGATAAAGATGTGAAACAGGGGGAGAGGAAAGAGAAATGGAAGAGAAACTGCAGCCGAAAAGACGGGAAAAAAGAGAAAGGTGGAGCTATGAAGGCCATGGCACACCGGGAGGGAAATAAGTTCAAGTATTCAATAAAAAGCGAGTGAGGGAAGGGGTGAGTGAAACAAGGAAGAGAAGAACGTGAGAGGTGGGGGACAAAGGGACAGCGGAAAACAAGCTCTCGCCATTGCTGTGGCTGGAGGGGCGGGGGAGCGGCAGCCTTTGAAGTCTGATGCGAGGCACAGATAAATGGTGGTGTGACGTGGCTGGCGATCGTGTGCACGCGCATAGCTCACATGAACTGTACGCGATCTGCAAGTTTGGTAGAGTTTTTGAACTGCCTACTATAATCTCGCCTATCTATCCCTGCGGGATAGAATAGTCGAGACCTAAAAAGGAACAATACAAATGGCAATAAGCAATCACATGAATGAGGAAGAGATGCTCTTAGTACAAAAGTAAGCAACACTAAGGTTGTAGGCCGTTCAAACTCATGAGGGGTCACAAAATGCATAAAAATCTGTATCCCTCGTGAATTACAAAAGGATGTCAAAGCCATGATCTAAACAAATTCATTCCACACAACCATGGGGGTCAGCGACTTCAACTTGGTTGGAAGAATATTTATGGATATTATGCAAAGTTTGAGGAACTCGTCTACAAGCCTGGGATGCACATATAAGTGCCAGAAAATCTGGAGGCGTTGGCAGCAGTGCTTTCTTTGGCATTCAAAGAGACAAAACTAAGACTTCTTACTTCTGTATGCAGAATTTATACTGCTCATTTTCTTTGACTGATGCACCGTGGTACACTATTGCTAAAAAAAAGTGAGAAAGGGTACGTAGTGTTATTTCTAAGTTGTGCTCGTGCAGTGGACTTGGCACAAACATTCCAAGTATGGATAGAATTGTTATGTAAAACCAGTAGGGGTGGGAGTAACTAGTGTAATTCCATATAGCGAAATCATGCAAAATTACCCAAAGATTCAGCGAGATTGTGCAGAATTATGCAGTAACAGTAATTTTGCATTAAGCGTTAAGAAAAGGCACTAAATTCAGCAGAACATGAATAGCAACGCACTAGGTAAATGTGCATTTGGGGTAGTATTTTACCTCAACGTACTTTCAACATTTAGCACTAGTTTATTAGCACAAACTGTACCCTCACATGGAAAATGGATGCATTTTACGCTCAGTAAAAGCACACACAGCAGACTGACAACCGCTCACTAAATCTGCTCTTGGGTAGGATTTTGTCCTTCTTATTACTCCCAATTATGTGAGCAAGTGCAATAACGTCATTATCTGTAATTCCATGTTAAAGAGTAACCTGGAACTACACAAAATTACTCTGATTCCTGGCGTTATTGAAATTTCACCCAGGCCTACAAAAGAGAAAGCGCTGAAATGGAGGAGGATGTCACCATTATTTAGCTGGCCTACAGCCTTCTAATCCTTGTTCTGTCTTTTAACATTAATTAAAAGCTTCGCCGCTCATTGGCCATCACGAGCTTCACTTCACGTGGACACTTAGTGGTGGCGAATACCTCAATATCGACTAGAAGTGGCAGTGACTACGATTTTGCGGACACACATAGATTGCACTTGCCTGGTACTGAGGCGGATGAAATTAACATGGTATGATCTTTCTGCGAGGATACATTTTCTAAGTATGATCTCTAGAGAAAATCCCTTCCCTATCCCCCAGCCTCCTGTATGACCTCATTTGACGTACCATAATTGTTAATAGCGTGAAAATCGAGAAAAACTGATCATACTTGAAGCCATTCTTAATATGCCCTGTTCATAATTGGGCTTAAATTCTGTTGGGCGCAACTCCTGTTGCGCCAAAAACTGGACTATGATATATGCGCGAAACATGGGTGTTTATTTGCAGCTGGGAAAAGCTTTGGTAAACTAGCGCTAATGTGCTGTGTATAACATTATGTGTATTTATATAGCGTAAAACTCACCAGGGAAGGTATTCTGTAGCTGAAAAAGAGCTGTATGGGCCAAGCAAAGGTCGAGGCTAGGTGACGTGCCAGGTCTTCAGGTTCTTGAGGAATCCAAGAACTGACGAGGTGGCTCTGATGCCATAAATACCAAAGGAGGGAGTGGAGAGAGAGAGTGTGTCCGGACGGACACATGGAGTGGATTCGACCTCCCCTAGCTAGAACTAATAAACAAATGGAATCCACCCACAAGGGATTGGCGATATAAGACAGACTGTCTTGGGTTGGATGTGTTTCCTACATGGGTGGGAAGCACTTTGTGTTCTTAAAATACCCCTCACACCAAAAGGGCCCTTGGTGTCATGCTTCATCATAGGGGTCTTCGCGCCTCTCTATGGAACGCAGCGTGCTACTAACCAGCGGATGCGCGGAGCACTGATGTAACCACTATGTGTAGTGAGAGAGGGGTGTGATTGGTAGGGTCAGGAGTAGATAGTGAGTGAGTGTTAAAAAATACCTAGCATGTGAGGAATAAAAGGAATTATAATAGACCTCTGTGCCGTTATGGTTAAAAAGGTGAGGTGGAGGTGTGATGTATTAATGTACAAAACCTCCTGTGTGTGTGTAAACATGTTTCGAAGCGTGCTGTTTCTTCTTCAGGACGGGTACACAGATCCCTACCATACTCACATGGACAGTATAATACTGTCTATACACAGGAAATACTATGTGTAGAAATAAGGAATTAATGTTGCAAAATATGCCTTTTATGTTCAATTGTATTGCGACAAGGTAATACTTTTGTATCAATTTGTTATCCAGAAGCCTGAGGAGTCATGAGCCTTCAGAACGGTGGGGACCCCATGCTATTTGCACTATCAATCAGGATACTACCTAACAAGGTAGTATCCTGATTGATAGTGCAAATAGCACGCTATTTGCGCTATCAATCAAATCATGTTGACACACACAGGAGGTTTTGTACATTAATACATCACACCTCCACCTCACCTTTTTAACAATACCGGCACGGAGGCCTATTAAAATTCCTTTTATTCCTCACATGCTAGGTATTTTTTTAACACTCACTCACTATCCACTCCTGACCCTACCACTCACCCCCTCTCACACTACAGATAGTGGTTCCATCAGTGCTCCCGCTGATTAGTAGCACGCCGCGTTCCATAGAGGGGTGTGAACACCCCTATGATGAAGCATGACACCAAGGGCCCTTTTGGTGTGTGAGGGGTATTTAAAAACAATGTGCTTCCCACCCATGTAGGAAACACATCCAACCCAAGACCATCGGTCTTCTATCGCCAATCTCTTGTGAGAGGCTCTGATGTGCCGGAGCAAGTTATTACAGGCATCAGGAGCGATGTAGGAGAAGGCACAACAGTCTGATTTGGGTCTGGATATGCTCAGGATGTGTGAGTAGGAATACGGCTGAGCAGAGGTAGGTTTCTGGATTTTTATGCGGTTATTAAGGTACGTAGGCCTATATTGTGTAAGGATTTGCACACGTGTGTGAGGAGTTTGAAGAGTGCTCTTTTGTAGACTGCACATACAGTAGTGCACATACAGGAATGGGGAATAGCATACATTATCTGTGTATCTATCTCACTTTCCATTAGCAAATCTGCTAATTTGTGAAACCCTGTCATCTTGAGTGTGCACATCAGTCCTACAGTCATCAGGCTTTAGAAGTTTTGCCACTTGAGGGGGAGTACCAATTATGAGGAGAATCCATGATGAATGAGCAAAAAAGTTAAAACAAACATATTTTTAAAAAATAGTACACCAATCTTGGATGTTGAATAAATGGAACAAGAAAAGAAAAAGGTTTTCATCAAAACAACCTACAGACACGTTTAAAGGGTTCCGACTGATAAAAAGAAAATGAAAAAAGAAAAGAAAAACAACTGCCTTACTTACACTTTAGTATGATGAGATACTACAGCCTCCAGAGTTCCTAAAAATACAAGATCAGTCTTCCACTGCTTTTCATTTTACCACTGGTGCACCATTTACTGCCTTCTTTTAAAATCTCAGTTCTACTGTGATGTGTAAAGAGAGGAGTAACCCAAAGAATGTGAGACGTATGAAATATGATAGCAAAGTATAGTTTTAGACACAACATCTAGCCTTCAGGGATTCAAAATTAAAGGTAGGAATCTACAGAGAACATAGTGGGCATTAAACAGGTGAAATCAGGTTAAACTGGACAACTGTTGATAGAAAAAAGGAGAGAGCAGGTGTATCAAAAGACTTACATTTATGGGGACTTTAAAGTTTAACAGCCTAGGCAAATGCAACAGGAACTTGCAAGATGAGGCAGGCAAAGGTTTTGATTTTAATGATGTGGCACGTTATGGTGCAAGCAGCTTTACTGATATTTGTCATGCACTGTTTTAGAAAGGGTTGATTGAACTTGAGGTAATATGGGATGAAATCAAAGGGTTCAATTTGCTTTTACATGAAGCAATGTGATATTAAGTACTTAACTATTTTTTTAAAATTTATTTATTGAAGCATCGCACATAGTACAAAGTATATGCATAGCACATCAATAGAGAGCAATGGCATCACTTTAGGTAGATAACAGAACTCGGTCATACATCTTAACAAACATGAGCCGCATAAAGAAAAAACACAATAGAGCAGTGAAGGGTTGTTACACCACACAGCCTAGTCCAATCTGCTGAGGTAATAGCATAGGAGGCAGGTCCGAAGTTTATGCAGGAAGACAGTGCATAATGACGATAGACAGAGGTTTGCTCTGTTTGGGACCAGAGGTATTCTCTGAGGAGGGCCCAGATGTTCTTGGGCCTGGATGACCTCGGTAATTCTTCTGAGTACAGCTCTAGCTGTTCCTGACAGTATGCCATATCTTTAAGTCACAATTTTACACTTGGTGTCAATCTGCTATCCCACTTGAACAGTATACGCCTTTTGGCCAGTAACAAAGCTACTCGTACAAACTGACCCACTAACGATTTGCATTGTGGGGTGTAGTTTAGTAAACATTCTAAGGGCGTGCAAGGCAGTGCCTGGTCCGTCATCTTGTGCAGCAGTTCAATTATCCACTCCCAGTATTCAAATACCACTCCACACTGCCATGCTAGGTGCAAAAAGTCAGCTGCATCTCGGCCACACCTCTTACAACAGGCCGAGTCGCGTAGCCCTAACTTGTACAGTTTTTTGGGGTAGTAATAAACCGGATGTATACATTTTACGTGTATAATGTGAAGATTATTATTGGATGTTAAACTGCCCGTCAGTGTGCAGATTTGTTCCCATACTGCCTCTGTGATGGGAGGTATCAGTAAGGTGTTCCAGCGAGCCAAGCTTCTATCGGGTGCTATAGGCGTGTCCCCTTGTATCGCTTTGTATAGTTTCGCTATCAACTTCACCCGATTAGGTACAACTATCACGGTCTGCAGCGCATTTGACGCTTGTGGTTCGTCAGGAAATGTGGTATAGTGGGCCTTTATCGCTTGACGTAATCGGAAGCATGTAACGTGAAAAAGTGGTGTGGGATGCTGTACGTAATCAAAGTCGTGAGCGGGCACATACTTCCCGTCTATGTAGGTCTCCCACTAGTGTTATGCCCACCTCGCATAGCGTCGTCATGGGACCCCATTCCTGCGCTACCGAAATGGCGGTGTGCCCTTGCAGCGGCAGAGCAGGTGCATATAGTGGAAGCCTGTCGGTTCTCCGCCCTATCTCTTGCCATGCCCTCACCGTGACGTCTACAGTATTTATCTCATGTTTGGGCGTGTGACGTCTGACGTAAGTGAGAATACCTGTTAGTGGCACTGGGTAAGCATCTCCCTCTTCTACTGCCACATGGGGCAGAAAGGCATTTGGTTTGACTCAGAAGTGAGCGTATTTTGCCTGGCTGCAGAGATAATACACGTAGAAGTCCGGAGCTTGAAACCCCCCCCTTGTCAGATGTCTGTGTAAGAGTGTGCCAGCTAAGTCTGGGCTGTTTATTTCCCTATACCAATTGAAGTAGCTGAGATCGAAGCTGTTTGAAAAAATGTTGTGTTAGTCTAACCAGAACATTACAAAATAAATATAAAAATCTCGGAAGGACTATCATCTTAATTAGGGCTATGCGATCTGACAAAGAGAAAGGCATCCCCACCCACCTATTAATTTGTTCCGTCAGTGTGGTGTAGGCCCGGCCATAGTTTTCTTTAACGACCACATCTGGGTCCCGATGAACCCACACCCTGAGGTATTTTACTGGGTCAGCCGACCATAAGAGCGGATATTCTATTTGTGGAGAGGTGTTGATTTGCGTCAGGGGAATAATGATGGATTTTTCCCAGTTAATTTGAAGTCCCGAGAAGAGACCGTATTCACGGATCATTGGGGATAGGTATATGTGGGGTTCACGGACATAAACGATCATGTCGTCTGCATAGAGAGAAAGTCCCATAGGTCGATAGTGAAAATTTAGAGCGGCTGCCCTATGCCCCTGTCTGATTCTACATGCTAAAGGTCCTAGGATGAGGGCAAAAAGGAGAGGGGATAGGGGGCAGCCCTGTCGAGTACCTCTCTCCAGAGCAAAGGGTTCTGAAGTAACCCCGCCCACTCGCACCCTAGCGGTGATGTCCGTATACAGGACTTGCACCCATCTGATGAAAACCGGGGGGAAGCCCATCCGGTGCAACATGAAGAAAAGGCATCGCCATTCTATAGAATCAAATGCTTTTGCTGAATCTAGTAATACAGCAACATTCCGGGCAAATCAGGATTTAGCACATGAAGCATAGCAAATATGGTGCGAATGTTCAGGGAGGTGGAGCGCTCAGGGATAAAACCGGACTGGTCAGGGAGTACTAAGAGGAGCATGAGGGGTTGTAGTCTAGTGGCAGCACTTTCGCAAGGATTTTTGCATCCAGATTTCTAAGCGAAAGAGGGCGGTAGGAGTCGCAGCTCGTTTGGGGCTTGTCTGTCTTTAACAATGTAATTATAAGGGCCTGTCGGAGGGAAGGGGGAAGATGGCCAGTGTCGTGGGCTTCAGCGTACATCTCCAGTAGATGCGGAATGAGAAAGTCTGCATAATGTTTATAAAATTCCACAGTTAGGCCGTCAGGTCCGGGGGCTTTATTGTTGGGTAGAGCTAGAATGGCCTCCCTAACGTCCTTTTCATCTATTGGCATCGCTAGGTATTTTCTGTGGACGTCGTAAAGCCACGCAATAGCAGTGTCCTCAAGGTACTCTGTCATGTTGTCCTCTGTCATACCTCCCTTAGTGGAGTACAATGCTGCGTAATACTGTTTAAACTGCTCCACAATTGCATCATGCGTGTGATGTGAGGTACCGGTGTTATCGACAATGTGGTCAGTAGGGGGGTTTGCTGACCTACGCTGAAGCTTGTCCGATAGGTTTTTGCCGGGTCTGCCACCCTCCCCGAATGCACGGGCAACATGTTGTTTTGACAAGTACTTAATTTCGGTTTCTGCCAGTGTGGTGTACTCCTCTGTCAGCTCTCGAATCTGGGCTAGTGTTGTCAGAGTGGGATCGTGTTAGTATTGTGTCTCCAATTCTGACAAGCGTGCTTCCAACTTCGAGAGTTGGCCCTTGAGGTCTCTAAGTATCCCTGCCGTCGTCCCAATGCATACCCCCCGGATCGTCGCTTTGAAGGCCTCCCAGAGTGTAGTATAGCTATCCACTGACCCTGTGTTTAAGTCAAAGAACTGCACTATGTTAGATCGTATGGTGTCCGCAAATATCGGTTCTAGCAGCGATGACGCTCTAAGTCGCCACGTGAAGGGTCGATGCGGAACGTCTGGCAGAGTCATGTCAAGTGTGACTGGACTGTGGTTGGACAAGGTCCGGGGAGAATATCTACCCTTGTCTCCCATGCATCTGTGTCGTCGCTAAGGAGCCAGTTGTCTAGGCGAGACCAGCTGTTAAATGCAGGCGCTGTGTGTGTGCCGGCAAGAGTATCTGCATGTCGCAGCCGCCAGGAGTCCACCAGTCCCATTTCCGCCATGGCCATTCTGATGCAATGGGCCACCCTAACCATGCGAGCACCAGTCGGGTCAGATTTGTCGATGAAGGGGTTCAATTGACTGTTGAGGTCGCCTGCCCATAATATAGCAGATTCCGGCCAGGATCGCAATACATCGAGCATGTGGAAGAAGGGTGTAGCATCATCTACTACAGGGCCATACGTATTTACAATGGTGACCACCCGTAGCCCTAGTGTCCCCTGAACGACAGCCCACCGGCCCTCATTATCGACACTTGTGCGGAGAGCCTTAAGAATGAGTACCCCCCGAAAGTAAGTGGAGAATGACGCAGCTAATCTATAAGCGACCCATCTGTCCGCTATTGTACCTTCATTGTGCTTATTAAGATGAGTCTCCTGTAACAAAGCAACTTTCACATCATGCCTGTCTAAGTACGCTAGTACCTGCCTTGTTTCTTTTGGTGTGTTCAAACCTCGGACATTCCAAGTCATAAATTTAATTTCGGAGTTTTAAGCGATGAAAATCATTACAGCTAGTATATGTGTGGTAAAAGACATAAACAGCACATAGATCAGCAACATACCAATCACTACAGTTGCAGCATCAAACATACGAACTGTCCCCCCCTCCCACCACCCACTTCAGCTGCCCCAATATGCCAAAGGTTCCAACCCCATATTCCCCAACTCTCAAGGACTTCAACCCAGTAGCCTGCAATCGACCATAGATCCACTGGGTGATGTCCAACCAAAGTACAAGCAAAGAACATAACAATTGGGGAATACCCATGTGGGATCACAGCGGCGCATCATACCTCCCAATCTTGTGGGGAGGGGCCGCAGAATCGATGAAGTATCCACCCTCCCGCAGCCAAACCCATCGATCAAGCAAAGAGGGGGCTGGAGCATAATATCGACATCAGAGTGCATTATCACTACATTAGAGGTCTGCCCCGCCTATTCTCTAAGTACAGTGAGAAGTAGGTGTTGTAATTATTATTTGGAAACAATCAGACGCTACCCTGTGAGCAGTGTACGGAGCAGGCCCCATCCCAGGCCAAATCTGAGCAGAGGAATGATGACTACCTATCACCCCCCCCAGAACACAGCAGCCACATGTAAACCAGACTCTGGGCAGCACAGTCCGCCAATAAGAACATTTTGGAGTTTGTATCGTGGAGCCAGAGCAATGCGGGGAAGGCGAAACAGGAGTTCAGTCACATCAGAGGTGAAGAGAGATGACCTTAGTCGTCTACGTCTGACATATGTGATGGGGGACTCTTGCATCGACGTAGCGATTTTACATAATCCATAGCCATCTTGGGGTTCGTGAAGATCTTTGCTGTATCCGCATCTCCAATGCGCTGCCACGCCGGGTAAAGCATGGCGTATGGTACATGATCTTGTATCAGCAGCTTTTTAACCCCCTGAAATGCTTTCCTGGCCGCCTGAACAGTTGCCGGAAAATCTGGAAAAAACGTGAGCACGTTTCCCTGATAGTTAATGGTCGAGTGACGCGTAAGACCGTATCGCGATCTCTGAAATGTAGGAGTCTAGCGATGATCGGTCTCGCCGGGGCGCCAGGGGCAGGACGTGCCGCGAGCGACCTATGTGCGCGCTCCACAGCAAACATGGCCGACAAGCTATTCGTGCCGCAGATCTCCCGCTTAAGCGTTTCCACATAGTCCTCCAGTCTTCCTACATTTCTGGTCTCCGGAAGGCCTAGAATGCACACATTATTACGCCGTGAGCGCGCTTTGATATCCTCGTTTTTGGCTTGTATGACAGCCAGGAGTTTGGCGATGTCAGACGTTTTAGTGGTGACTTGCTGTAGCCCATCTTCTGCGTCTGAGATACTCTGTTCTGCTTCACCCAGACGCTTGGCCTGCTTATCAAGTTTGGAAGAGAAGTGGTCCATGCTCCCATTCAACGCTTCTATTTTGCTGTCAATGGCCTGTAGGCTGGTCTGTATGGCCGCTAGGGATTTCTCCAGTGTTGTGGGTGGCGGCGCAGTAGCATCGAGCTCAGAGTCAGAGGCTGCGCTTTGCGCGAATTTAGCTCCTCTGCGCTGATCAAAGGTCAACCGAGGTTGAGATTTATCGGGCTTCCCCATGTTGGCTGATTGTCGCAGGGACAGGTGTAAGCAGTCGGTGAGGCGCTCCGGGGGCCCTCCACCCGTCGCGCTCCAGGGGCCGCTAAAGCCGGTCTGTGTTGCAAGGGGGCACCCAGCGGCAGCCTCCCGTGTGTCTAAACAGGCGCGTGGCAAAGGACAGCACTACAGGAGGCGCTGTATGCTATTGCACAAGCTAGTGTTGAGTCGCCACGTGTCTCTTTGAAAAAGCGCCGGTAACGTGTTGGGCGCACAGTATGCACCTGTAATGATTTCTCGGATCAATAACCTTTGTGTCAATTGTCCAGCATGCAGCAGGGGGTAGGGGGCAGTGTGTCGCAATGTGTGCCCCCGTTATCTTCGCGCACTAGAGTCCACCCTGCGAGGGGAGTTCCCAGGCCCGGCCTGCTTCGCGGGCGCTGTCATAGGCCGATGGCAGGGCTGGGGCGCACACGCCTTACCGCAGTTTCCAGGTGGGGGGGGCCTGATGTTCGTCCTGCTCACAGTCAGCTGGGCAGTGCGGCCACAGCGGAGATGAAGAGCCTCCGGGGGGGCCCGCGCCGCGCAGATCAGGCCCGCCGCCTACCGCAACCTCTGGACCCGGGGCCTCGCGTAGATCTTACCCCCAAATGGATCTCGGAGGGGGGGAGCCGCTCGCTCCCGCCGCAGCGCTCACCCGCGATTCTCCCAGCAGGTCTGCAGCCACCACAGCACCTCGGGGGGCATCCGCCGCCAAGTCGTCTCCCAGCGTACAGCTGCACAGGATGGGGAATCGCGGCCTCAGGCAGCGCCGGTTCCACGAGCCCGGAGGCGCGCGCCAGCCATTACAGCGCGGGCAGCTCCGCCGGGCGACCTCCCCATTCAGCCAAGCACCTCCCAACAAAAAGGAGCACAGCACTGGGTGGCCTCTGATGTCAGCAGGGCATTCACGCCAGATTTAACAATGGTTGGTGGAGGAGGATAGATGTAGGATGAGTTCCGCGGCCAGCAGAGCTACACTAATGTGCGCCCATCTTGCCAGACACCTAGCCACGCCCCATTAAGTACTTAACCATGTTTAGGATGCTGTAAAGAACAAAAAGGCTTTTGTTTGGGGCGTTGTGGGCTAGAAGATGTTGATCCAGGGTGATGGGAGACCAAGGGTTTCATTTGAGGCACTGCAGGTTTGAATGGTCCACATTTGAACTAATTTTGCATGGAATGGCTTCATGAGCTTAATACATGATTAGTGTACTGAGTTGGACAGAAGGCTTTAATTTTAAGGTAAGTGGCGTTAAATGGTTTAATCCGGTTGTGGTAATTTACTATGGAGTTTTAACAATCCTGTTAACTTTAAATATGCAATTTGTTTGCAGCTTTTCCAAAGCCTGGAGTGTTGTGATATGGAATGAATGAGGCAGATCTACTATTATTTAGGGCACCTTGGGTGAAATTGTTTACATTTTGGGGAGACGACAAACAATGTAGGGAGGTTGAGGTTTCAAAGATAAGTAACAGCACTGTGACATGCATAACCCAACCTCAATTTTACGCTGTCAGTCTGACTTGGAATATTTCCTGGCCAGTGGACTGAGATCTTCAGTGCACGAAGACTTGAACAAAAGTTGTGTAAAGTGGAAATCTCGTATGGATTCTGCTCCATACTATATGTGGGACAGTGTTCCAGAACTTAGATTACCTGGGTGTGGGAACAATGGATCTAATGTTACCATCCAAAAATTCATGCAAGTAAAAATCGCTATGGGGAAGGCTTGCATTGCAGACCTGACCAGTTTCTCAGCCGCCACCTAACTCTCAGTCAAATCAAGGACTAAGTGTATAATACTCAGGTGACGTTTTTCCCTTCCCTCACTCAACCTCCACTTGCCCCCTACTCCCCCGTCCCTTGCACAGGAGCCACGGCAAAAACGAACTTCCTGCTCAGAGCAGGGGATACATTTCTGTGCAGCAACGCATGAGTAGCGAATATTGAGCAGATTACCAGCTTTAAAGAAATAATAATTCTGGTTTGCATATTCAATCCCCATTCCACGTGGTCTAACTTGTGCAGAATGCCATGTCGAGATCCTATTCAGTTCCTCCAATTCCGTAAGCAGAGACTTACTACATGAAATTACGCATTACTTCTATCAGAGGTGTCATGTCTCCTATAAAAGAGTGCTGGACTGTTATTAACCCGGAAGTGTTGCAACAGTCGAGGGTGGCTACTGCCCATCACCATTTCATGGGGAGACAGCTGTAGGCAACTTGTAATCTACTGGTGGTGCTACTGGTTTTCAAGGCAAAATCTGAGTCATTCTGTGATAAATGGCATGTTTCACTTTCATCTGAGTGCTATGTGTTATGTCTGTGGTCTATTTCATATTAACAGTAAGACTAGTATTCCTTTATAAGGTGTGTGAATGGTATTACAGTTTCTCCACCCTAAAACACCTCTCTACACAGACGTTGCTTGTGTCTTCACCTTTAGAGGCTCTATTTTCGATCTTCAAATCTGTATCTGGGCTTCTAATAAGCATGTTCCAAAAACTGCCATCAACAGGTAGCTGGATCCATGAGCAGGCCGAGTAAACAATTGCCCATCCCTATCCCACCCCCCACCTCCAGTAGTAGAGCCAGGAAGATCAGTTCAGCAAGAAAACAGCAAACGTACTGTGCTCTTCGTTGTACAGTTCCTGTGAAGGAAAGCACAAGATATTGACCTTTGAATGGACTGGCACATAAACTACAAAGTCAATTAAACCTTGACTAGCTTTGGTTTTTTCTCCAGTGGTCATAACTTTCAATATAAAATGGTACCCATAGCAAGTACCCTAGCACCCCTTTGACTTGAGGAAAATCTCTCTTCTGAAACATAAGACAGCTTGCAGAACTCCAAGGCCGTCATTGTGAGTTTGGTGGATTTCTTTCTACGGGAATCCCCAAAGATTCGAATTTCCCACTTCAGGAGCAATTCCTGCATAAAAATCTGCTGAATTAAATTAAGGTAAATGTTACTTACCCTGTAGGCATCTGTTTGTGGCATGTAGTGCTGTAGATTCACATGCTGTGCATACTCCTGCCATCTAATGTTGGGCAACTTCTTTTTGATCTAAGAAGTCTTTTTGAGTCACAATGTGTGGTGACTCCTATTGTAGACAATGCACATGGGCATCGGCTCGACAGTTAGATTGTTTTTCTACCTCCTGTAGGGTGAAGATGTAGATGGAGCACATAGATAAAGAGTTGACCATACCAAATGAAGAGTTAAAGGTAAGAGTATTGGTAACTGACCTCAGGCAGCCGATGAGGAGGGTGCTGCATGTGAATCTACAACACTACAATTCATGAACAGATGCTTTTAGGGTAACATTTTCAGTTTGTGGCATGTGTAACTGTAGATACACAAGCTGCGCAAGCAGTCCTCCCCAAAAAAGTGGTGGCTAAGTCTGAGGATGTGGCAGATGATTAAAAGAGTGATCCTAAGAAAACCTGGACAACTCTAGCTTGTTGTCTAGTCAGATGTCACACAGTAATGTTATTAAAAGTGTAAAGAGTGGACCAAGTAGTTGACTTACAGATGTCAGCTAGTTGTATATTCCCCAAGAAAGCAATGGAAGCCCCTTTTTGTGAGTGGTATGGGGTCTTGGAGGGGTAGGTGGGATGGCCTTCTGGCTTTGGCATAGCAAGTTTGAATACAAGCAATTCCTACCTTGGAAATGGCCTGCCATCTGTGTGGCTCGGAGAAGGCCAAAATAAGTTGTATCTTACGAAACGGTTTTGTTCTGTCTACATAATAGATTAACGCTCTTTTGACATCTAAGGTATGCAAGGTGTGTTCCACTACAGACTCTAGATGTGTAAAGAAAACTGACAAATCAATGGTTTGATTGAAAAGAAAAGTGGAAACCAATGTAGGGAGAAATTTGTGGTGGGTTCTGAGGACCACTCGATCTGGATGAACCTGGAAGAAAGGCTTTTCTAACAGGAGAGCATGTATCTCACTGACTCGCCTAAGGGAATGGCTCAGTGCCAGAAAAATTGCTCTCAACTCGAGAAGGTTGGTATGCAGATCTCGATGAGGACGGCCATTTTCCGCGGACTTACAGGTCTTGTAGGAAAGGTCTCCAGCCTTCTAGAGAGGCATCCGTTGTGATCACATGAGGGGCAGCCTGAGACAGGGAAGGCAACTAGGAAAGGCAAATAACTGGTGAATTTGTGTCCACCAGTCTAGTGATGCAATCATAGGAGGGGTAATTCGGAGTAGATCGTCGAAAGTGCCCTCTATCTGCACCCACTGTTCGTTTAACGAAGAGGACGCATGTGGAGGCGACAATGAGGTATTAGGGGAATAAAGGAGAACATCACGCCTAGGAGAGATTTGTAAAGTCGCACGGAAAGAAACCTTTTTTGTACACACTTTGCCAAAGATATTAGTCTCTGTCACCTGTGGGTTATGCCTTGTTTTGGACGGTGTCCAGGATGGCACCTAGAAAAACTAGCCTGATCTCTTGGAAAGATGCAGACACGTTTTGGTAGACGTCCTTGCCGCTTTGTAAGAGGGGCCCTTAGTAAGCCAGTTGTCGAGGTAAGTAAAAATCTGATGATGTTGTTGCCTCAGATATGCTGCAACTGGTGCTATACACTTCTTGAAAATGCGAGGAGCCGACTTCAGCCCGAAAGGTAGTACGCCAAAATGATAGTGTCAGCTAGCTACTGTGAATCTGAGAAACCTCTTGTGTTTTCGGTATATGTAAATGTGCGTCCCGGGGATCCAGATTTGTTAAATCCAAAATCAGTCTCCACTTCCTTGACTTCTTGTCAATGAGGAAGAAACAGGAGTAGAAACCTCTTCCTCTTTGATTGAGGGGAACTCGTTTTATTGCTCATTTCCGCAACAGGGTGGTAACCTCCATATTTAAAAGATGTACGTGTTTTTGGAAAACTAGACAGAGAAGGGGTTGGTGGAGGAATCATTATAAATTCTCGAGAGAGGGAGAACTGAAGTAGGTGTGTAACTCATTGATTCAATGTTATTTCCTTCCACTGTTGAAAATAAAAGGATATTTTGCCACCTACTGTGGCTGGAAGGGGCAGAGCGGAGGCCGACAGATGGGAGAAGTCATTGACGGCGAATGAAATCTTTGCCTTGGTGTCCTAATTTTCCTCTGAAGGAGGACTTGTTATAAGCCGACGCCAGTGATTGGCGGTAAGACAATTTAGGCCTGTATTGCTGAGAGGAGGAAGAATAGGCTGGGTGGCGAAAATGTTGGTAGCCTCCTCCGTAGGATTGGTGACCCTCAGGCGTACAGTACCTAAAGACTTAGCTGTATCTGTGTCTTTTTTTAATCTCTTGCAAAGCTTCATCAATGTGGCTGCCAAATAACTCTTCTCCATTATAAGATAAATCTAACATTTTTGTTTGCATCTCAGTCCTGAATGTTATGTTATGTTAAATGACACTTTTTAAGCGCGCTAACACCCGGGGGTTTCTTGGCGCTTGCTGGAGGGACAAATAAGGTGAAAACAGAAAAGAGGTTACCCAGAGAGAGTGAACAGAAAAGTCTTAAGGAGTTTCCTAAACTGAAGAAGGGAGGTATTGGATTTAATGGCCAGGGGAAGGGAGTTCCAGAGTTTAGGGGCAAGAAGAGCAAATCGGCGACCCCCAAATTTATTGATTTTAAATTTGGGGATGACAAGCAGGTGAAGGTGAGCTGAACGAAGAGGACGTGCTGGTTGATACAAGGTAACCAGGGATTTCAGGAAAACAGGACAGGGGTAGTGAAGGGATTTAAATACCATACAACCCATCTTGAAGGCTGCCCTCTCCTTCACTGGCAACCAGTGAAGCTTGCGAAGCAGATGCTTCGCAGATTGCCACCTAGGGATCTTGAAAATGAGGCGGGCTGCCTGATTCTGCACGACCTGGAGGCGGTGCAGGAGAAATCGTGGGAGTGCATGGTAAAGGGAATTGGAAAAATCAAGGCGCGATAGGACAAGGGACATGACGACCTGACACAGAGCCGCGTGTGGGAGTAGGTGCCTGATCTTCCGGATTTTTCGGAGTTGGAACATACACGAGGAAATCGTGGCACCCACTTGAGCTTTAAGCGACAATTCAGCGTCGATCGTCACCCCCAGACTCCTGACGGCCTTGAGTGGTGTTGGTGGAGGACCCAATTCAGGGGGCCAAAACTGCGGGCCCCAGTGTGCAGCACTAGAGCCAGGGAGAAGCAGCTCGGTCTTTCCAGGGTTGAATTTTAACTGGTTCAGATTCATCCATTGTTGGATATGAGGTGGCTTTCAGCCATCCTTGATGTCTCAGGACAGCCGCTCCAGCTAGCTGGCGGAAACCAGTGGATGCAATATCCATAGTGCAGTGTATTATTTCTGAAGCGGATTGCTTGCTTTCTAGAAGAATTTTCTACGCTTTATCCTTGTCCTCTGGTTGAAGTATTCCCAAATAGACTGCCACATCCGACCACATCTGCCTATTGTAATGGCCCAATAAAGACAGGGAATTCGAAGCTCAAAGTGTTAAGGCTGACACTGTCGAAAACCATTTTCCAATATTGTCTAGCCTTCCACCCTCCTTGTCGGGTCGCCCTGTCAGGGGGAGCCAATGGAGGGCTTAAATAGTCGCTGGGCTGCCTGCGAGATCCCCGAATCAGGTTTTGGATGAACTATTAGGCAAGCAGGAGCGTTATCAGGAGCTTTATACTTTATGTGAGGTCTTGGTTACACAGGTGGAACAGTTGCTAGATTCTGCATTATTCTTAGATCTTACAGATTTCCTATAAGTTTCTTTGAAATCATTAAGGAAGCAGTCTTGTTGATACACAAGCATTGGTAGTTCACAGCGCCTTGCCGCGCTCTCCAGGAGATTATGGAAACCTCCTATATTTTCCGGAGGTGAATCCATTTGGGGTGGAGATGGAGATGCTGGTGGGGGAATAAAGTAAGAGTCCCATGCATCCTGAATAATTTCACCTTTTTTCCTCTGTACCTCCTCTTAAGAGGACGACAACTGTTGCACAGGAACTACATGAGGAGAAGGACAAATACTTGGAGACCCCTGTTGTGGAATATGGGAGCAAATTTGTAGTTCCAGAGGAGGATCCTGTTGGGGAGGAGACTCAGGAGGAAACCTCCTCTTAGGCTATCATTAATTGCAAATCGTCACTACATTAGAAGGAAGGCACATCACATAATTTTTGGTCATAATAATCCTCCTCATCAGAATCTTCCCCGTACTTAACATTAAGTTCTGATGGGCTTAGTGCTGCCCCAAAAATTCTCCGATCCCTCTTCCTCGTCATCATCTTCCAAAAGGTGAGAGGGTAGGAGTGATTGCACCCGACTAGGCGAAGGTAACACTGGTGTTAATGGTTTTTGTTTTATCCTATGTTTTTCTTTCCTTGTCATCCGTGTCATCGTCAAGGGCTGCTTCGAAGCCAAATCTTGATATGTCGACGGAATCAGCGCCGTCGACGATGTGTCGAAGCGGACAAAGTGGCTGCCATTGTCGAAACAATCGAAGTTACCTCTGCCGTCGATGAGAGTTGTGCCGTCGAAGGGGTCATTGGCCACAACGAAGACAATGTCAACGTTGGCGAGGTCGACGACGGGAGGTGCGCAGTCGACAGATGGAACGTCATCGCGGAATGGCTCTTCGATGACAACGATTTTGAAGAGACAATCTGAGTCGTCAATGACAATGGAGCCTGACCGGTCAACAATGACGTCGTCGACTAGGACGAAACAGTGACTGAGGGTGCCGTCGACGTGATCAAAACCACATCGGGAGAGGATTTTCTCGTCGTCAGGGATACCGTCGCCGAGCTGTCCGTCAGCAGAGCTGATGTAGGCTTCTTAAAGGTATGTTTTAGCTTCAGTGGAGGAGTAGAGGGTTCTGAAGCTGGCTTTTTTGAAGACAAAACCTCTTTCCCTGGAGTAAAAGTAACAGACCCAGAATGCTTCGGAGGAATTTCAGATGATTTCATTGGTGGCTGCAAAGATGGTCCTGCAGAGTCATCTAAGGGTCTTCGTAGAGGCTTTTTGGAGGAGGATTTGGAAGAAGCATCACTCTCCTCATCAGACTTTTTAAGCCTCTAAAGGCATAAGAGAAGCCTTCCTTCCCGAGTTTATTTTCTTAGAAAAAGTCAGACATACCTTACAATCCTTAGGTTTATGTTCAGGACAAAGACAGTAAAGGCAGTCCTTGTGTGGATCATCGATATGTAGACTTTTCTTCCTGCAGGTGCCACAGGATCTGAAGAAACCTTTCTTAGGTGTATCCAACATGATGGGCGTCAGTTTACTATACTTCAACACAGATATACTGGTTTGAAAGTATATCTGACTGAAGAAAACACCTCTATCAAGAGTAGAAAAGAAAAAAACTCAGCAGAGTTCAGTGGAGACTCCCCTAGCATGACATGTAGTAGAAAATCTGAGGGCCTGGAGCTTCTCTCAGTAAGGTTCTACAGGGCGGTGTCAGCTGATTGGCTGGTTCTAAGTTGTAGTCCTTTTTTATAAAAGGACAAGGATATGTTACAAAACTTTTAAGTCCCAGGGCCTTATGTTCTAGGTCTAATATGACATTACTATTAATAATACCGGGGGCTCCCATCTCAACGACTGGGAATGATTCAATTATGTGAATCTATGAAAGTTCCAATACTGGAGTAATCTGCTGTTAAAGTACCCAACAGAAAGAGAGTTACTGAAAATAAGTAACCTATTCTTCCAAAGGATACTTCTAACTGTAAATCCTTCACATTTAGAATATATACCAGAGCAATACCTTCCAAAGCTGAACGATTGGAAAGTGACCCCAAAAAATATTGCATTATTGATGGGCGAGACCAAATGTTGGACCCTACTCAGTTTATGTAACAGTGGGTCCCGAATATGTAGACTCATCATATGGCAAATAGCGAGGCTTAGGTGCTCTGCGTAAAACACTCTCTGGGCCCAGTCTGAGGATGCCCGGTCTGCTCTGATCATCTTCAAAACTCTAGGCAGGAAAGGTAGTGAAGAGAATGAGTATAGACACTCCTCGTTCCATTCCAGTGGGAATGCGTCTCTAAGAGCATGCTCCAAAGGAAGCTCCAGCATACAAAACTGATCAAACTGTACATACTAAACTGTGGCAAACAGATTAAGCGAGGGTGTTCTCCACTGATCGAAGACACTGTGTGCCATAGCGTTATGGTGACGACACTTGTTATTCGCCAGACAACACTTACTCAGTGGCATTCAGGGACTCAACTTGGTGACTTGTGGCCAGGAAGATGCCCTGCTAGTCCAGACACCTCCACAAGCATATGGACAATCCTGGCACCCAGGACCAGACTCTGCTTACTGCAGTACCACATGGTGGTAATGTTGTTCTGCACCAGCTACCCTATGATGGATGACAGGAAGGTTTTGAAGGTCAGATGGATTGCACGAAGCTCCAGCATGTTGATATGGGCCTGGTTTTCAGCCAGAGATTAGCGGCCTCTGAGCTCCACCTCTCCCAGGTGTCCTCCCCCAACCTAGCAGTGATGAATCTATCACAACCATGAATTGAAGGCTGGGACAGGGAGAGCATTGCGTTTCATATCAGGTTGCCATCTGACGGCCATCACGGCAGATACCGAGCTATCTCCTACAAGACCTTAATGGAGACAGAGAGGAAGGCCTGCTGCTGAGCCCACTGGAGGGGCCTTCAGGGCCTACATGTCAAAGTCAAAAGTCCTTTATTGTATGATTCCTTAAAATCCTTTACAAAAACAGAGCAGATAAATACAAGTTAAGAAAGAAGAAAAGATAAAATGAATAAAACCTGAAGAGGGTTTAAAACGCAAACATTATCACCAGAAATCACGTAACTTTGTGCCAGAAGAACAAGTTACTTACCTTCGGCAACGCTTTTCCTGGTGGATACAGTATATGCCTGTGGATTCCTCACCTTGTGAATATCCCCTGTATCAGCAGCATTCGAAAACCTTTGTAGCTCTCCACGCCGACGAGGATGCGGACGACGTCACAGAGGCACGGCTTCGCTCGCGACCTCGCTGACGTCAGTGGATCCATAAGAGCCTCATCGGCGTGATGTCAGTTCTGCCCTTTTTTCTATGCCCCCGAGGCACACGGACGGACCGAAATAAATAGGTACAGTATACATAGTACACAGTATTCAAATCAACACATACAGTGTGAAATCAATGCAAAAAGCAAGAAGAAAAACATTTCCATTAAAAGACATAACCATAAAATAATCATAATATTGGCACAGAAGAGTGGACAACAGGGAGGCGGGTGGGTCAGTGAGGAATCCACAGGCAGATACATAATCCACCAGAAAAGTGTTACCGAAGGTAAGTAACTTGTTCCTCTGATGGATACATCTGCCAGTGGATTCCTCACCTTGTGAATAGAATCCCACAGCAGTCCCCACTCCCGGAGGAGGGTGTCCACTCTTCTATACCAAGAAATCCTGTAGAACAGATTGCGCAAAGTGGCCATCCCTCCTCACTTCGGAATCTAAGCAGTAATGCTTCGCGAAAGTGTGGAGGGAGGCCCAAGTTGCCGCTCTACAAATGTCCTCAACAGGAACACCTCTAGGTAAGGCAGATGTAGAAGACTTTGCCCTGGTAGAATGAGCTCTTAAAATCTGAGGAGGTTCCTTACCAGCCAAAGAGTAACAAATCTTGATGCACAAGACAATCCATCTGGAAAGTGTGCGCTTGTGCAACGCTCTGCCTTTTTTGCAGCCAGCAAAACCCACGAAAAGCTGGTCATCTACACGTTAGTTTTTAGTTTCTATCAAGGTAGAAGCTCACCGCCCTCTTTGGGTCCAAACGGTGAAGTCGCTCCTCCTCCTTGGAAGGGTGAGGGGGAGGATAGAAAGAAGGATGGGTAATGGACTGTCCCAGATGGAAGGGAGTTACCACCTTAGGCAGAAAAGCAGCCCTGGTCCTAAGAACCATTATTTCAGCATGAATGGTCAAGAATGGGGGTTTTGAACTCAGAGCTTGAAGCTCGCATACCCTCCTTGCCGAGGTAATAGCAACTAGAAAGACAGTTTTAAAAGACAACAGTCTCAAGGGACACTTGTGCAAGGGCTCAAAGGGAGAACCCAGCAAGTAGGTTAAGACGAGATTAAAGTCCCATTGAGGCACAATAAATGGAGTGGGCGGAAATTTGTTGGTAAGGCCCTTAATAAAACGTAACACAAAAACAAACAAGGACGGCTGATCCGGCAAACAAATGAATGCCGACAAAGCCGACAAATAGCCCTTCACAGTAGCAACTGCAAAGCTCTGCTGGGCTAAAGAAAGGGCCAACCGAAGGATGTTGGATAAACGGGCCCTTAAGGGGTCAATAGACTTCTCTCCACACCATGAGACAAATTTGGACCACCTATAGGAATAAATAGACTTGGTGGAGTGCCGCCTGGCCGAAAGAATCACATCCACCACGTCAGGCAGGAGAGAGAAAGAATTCAGATTGCCCCGTTCAATCTCCAGGCATGAAGGTGTAAGCTCTGGAGATGGGGGTGTAGAACCTGCCCCTGCGACTGCAAGAGGAGATCTGCCCTGAGAGGGAGACGGAGCGGAGGGCACGAGGAGAGGTGGAGAAGATCTGTGTACCACACCCTTCTTGGCCAATCCGGGGCAATTAATATTTCTTGGGCCCGGTCTTGGCGAATCTTTCTCAGAACCCCAGGAATCAAGGGTATGGGAGGAAACACGTAAAGGAGTTGTGAGCCCCAACGCAACTGAAACAAGTCCCCCAGCGCTCCCTGCATCGGATACTGGAGACTGCAGAATGATGGGCAGTGAGAGTTCTCATGAGTGGCAAACAAGTCCACCCGAGGAGTTCCCCACGTCTGGAAGTTGTGACCAACCACCTCCGGATGAAGTCTCCACTCGTGATCAGCTGAAAACTGCCAACTGAGACTGTCTGCACGTATGTTCAGAACTCTGGCTATATGATTTGCCATCAGTTCAATCTGATGGCCCCGAACCCAGGACCAGAGACGCAGAGCATCTCTGCAGAGACAATGCGACCCCACTCCCCCCTGTTTGTTGACATACCACATCGCAGTAGTGTTGTCCGTTAGGACCTGAACCGACTGACCGCGAAGGGAAGGGAGGAAGGCCTTGAGCGCCAAACGTATCGCCCGCAACTCTAGAAGGTTGATGTGAAGCAACCTTTCCTCTGGAGACCTAAGACCTTTGATCTCCAGATCCCCCAGATGAGCACCCCACCCTAGAGTGGATGCATCCGTTATCACTGTGGCCACAGATGGAAGGAGATGGAAGGGCTTTCCTTGAGTCGGATTGCCCTCCACGCTCCACCAAGACAGATCCGCTGCAGCTTCTCTGGAGATCCTCACAGACCCCATAAGATCTCCTTTGGGCTGATACCACTGCCTGCGGAGGCACCACTGGAGCACCCTCATTATGCCAAAATGAAGGAAGCAAACAGACCGAGCAGGCGAAGGACCTTCTGCTCCATTGAAAACAAAGGAATTAGTTCCTGAATGTCGAGAATCCTTTGCGAGGAGGGAATGCTTGACAGACAGTAGTGTCCAGTACCGCCCCTATGAACAGGTTGCGCTGAAAGGGCACCAGGTGAAACTTGGGCACGTTTATCGAAAAACCCAACGTGTACAACAGCTGAGTTGTCACCTGCAGATGATGAAGCACCTTCTCTGGCTACTCCGCTTTGATCAGCCAGTCGTCCAGATAGGGGAAAACTGGAATCCCCAACCACCTGAGATGGGCTGCCACCACTGCCATCACCTTGGTGAAGACTCGAGGTGCAGTAGTAAGTCCAAACGGGAGGACCGCAAACTGATAATGTTGCGACTCCACCGTGAAACGGAGATACTTCCTGCGCGACTTCAGGATCGGGATATGAAAGTACGCGTCCTGCAAGTCGATCGACACCATCCAGTCCTCTTGCTGCAGCACTTGAAGAACCTGCGCTGGGGTGAGCATCTTAAACTTTTCTTGCTTCAGAAAAAGATTCAAGATCCTGAGATCCAGGATTGGACGTAACCTGCCATCCTTCTTGGGTATCAGAAAATACCGGGAGTAGCATCCCTGACCCCTTTCCTGCTCTGGCACCACCTCTATTGCACCTTTTTTAAATAAAGCTAGAACTTCCTCCTGTAGAAGAAGAAGATGGTCTTCCGAGCAAACCCCTTGGCAAGAAGGGTAATTTGGAGGGAATTCCCGAAAGGGAAGAGCATACCCATTCTCCACAAGATTGAGAACCCAAAGGTCTGTAGTGACAGATTCCCAATCTTGTAAAAAATGATTAAGCCGACCCCCACAGGACCAACATGATCCAGAATGGCCGATCTAGGGCTGCTTTGCTGTGAGAGGTAGAGGAGGAGGAGGGCTGACGACCTCGTTGTCGACCTCTGTTCCTGCCTCTATATGAATTATATAGGGTGTTGCATGGAGGTGCATGTTGCAGCATCTATATGTGATTGTCACCATATTTGTGCCTGTGATATTCCGACTGACATATTCCGAATGCTGCTGCTGAGGCTGTCTGTATGTCCAAAAGGACGATCTTCCAAAGCCCCTGAACTTCCTATAAGAAGAGCCCCTAGGCTGTGTCTGCAGACCCAGAGACTTGAAATCTTTCGTAAGCTGCATCTGCCTTTTCCCAAAAAGTCCAGAACCATCAAATGGGAGGTCCAAAAGAGTTGCCTGGACATCCTGAGAGAATTCCGAAGACTTAAGCCAGGCACTCCTCCTAGATGCAACCGAAGATCCCATTATCCTGGCTACAGAGTCTGCTGTATCAAGGCCACTCTGGATCACCTGTCTTGCAGCCGCCTGAGTGTCAGACAAGACCTCATCAAAGTTCTTTCTGTCCTCCTTCGATAACTTTGGGGGCCAGTTGTTTAGCAGAATCCATTAAGGCATGGATGTACCTGCCCAAAAGGCAAGTGGCATTGGCGGACTTAAGAGCCATAGAAGCTGATGAAAACACCTTTTTAGCAGCCTGATCCAGTCTCTTAGACTCTCTGTCACCAGGAGTCTGTGGAAAAGCTCCAGCCGATCTCTTTGAGCAGGTGGCTTGAATACCTAAGCTCTCAGGTGCAGGATGTGAGGATAAAAACTCTGGATCTCCTGGAGCTGTCCTATATCTTCTGGCAACTGATCTTGAGACTGCCGGAGCCAAAAAGGGTTTTTGCAGAACCTCCAAAATTGGCTCAGTGATAGCGTCATTGAATGGAAGTAAAGGTTCAATTACTACAGAAGGAGAATGTAGTACCTCTGTCAGAATGTTGGATTTAAATTCCATTGTCGGAAGTTGTAAATCCAAAAGATCAGCAGCCTTACGAATCACAGTGTGGTAAGGAATCACATCGTTAGAGGGAACCTCTGAAGGAGGAGACAGTTGCCATTCAGGTGATAATTCCAAACCACTTGCCACTCTTAAATCTTCAAAAAAGTCCTCCGACACCTTCCTCTATCTCATCCTCCCTATATTGTTGCTCCTCCAGCAATCTTTGTGCATCCCGTCTGGACCTTATCTTCGGAGCCAACGGAGTCGTACACAAGTCCAACGGATTCGGAACCGGCGTCGAACCCGGATCCAGATGCACATTCAAAGTCGACCGAGGTCGAGCTGACGGCGCCGGAGATGGCGGAATCGACGTCGGTGCCGGTGTCGACGTCCTCGGTGCGAGAAATGCCAGGACGGAGACGCAGGAAGAAAAGGCATAAAGGGAGCTGGTGCATCTGCTTGAGGAACTCCCAAATTGAATGCCATGGGAACCGAAGGTGCACCAGAGGGGTACATTGCCCTCGCAAAGACACCATTCATGGCATTAAGATAATGCGATGGGTCTTGCCCTGGACAAGGAAAAGGAGGGTACTCGCCTGGAATACGCTACGGGCATAGGCATCACCGGACTCGGGCCTGCCGACGCAGACGGTGGATCCACTGGAGTTGATGACTCTTCAGGTACTGGTACCTCTTCTGCCAGAGCTGGAGAATGCTCCGGAGATGGAGAAGAAATCGGCACCGGTGAAGCCACAAGAGACATCGCTTTCTCTAGGGAAGGAGAAGGAGATATATAGTCCTCACGATGTCGATGGGCTTTCAAGGACGACGACTGAGCTGCTTCCTTTTCCGAACGGCATCGAGAGCCATGCCTCTTCTTCTTTTTATGCTTCTTGGATTTTGAAGCATGACCCGACATCGACTTCGAGTCCGACCTCGACCTAGATCTGGGCCTCGATCTCCTCCAGGCTCTCTTTTCCTTACGCATCTTCGCCATAAACAGCTTGGCCTCCCTTTCATTCAGAGCCTTCGGGTTCATTTTCCTGCAGGAAATACAATCCTCGACATCATGGTCCTATGATAAACACCATACGCAATCGTCGTGTGGATCCGTTATAGACATGTGTCCACCGCACTCCCTGCAGGGCTTGAATCCTGATTTTCTCGATGACATCTTCGAAAAGAGAAAACAAGAGAGAACAGGATACAATCTAGAAAACACAAAGTAGCAAACTACAGAGAGTCCCAAAAAAACGTTAGCGCTGACGGCACGGAAAAAAGGGAACTGACGTCATCACGCCGAGGAGGCTCTCTTATGGATCCACTCACATCAGCGAGGTTGAGAGCGAAGCCGTGCCTCTGTGACGTCGCCCGCATCCTCGTCGGCGTGGAGAGCTACAAAAGTTTCCGAATGCTGCTGCGCAGGGGATATTGACAAGGTGAGGATTCCAGTGGCAGATGTATCCATCAGAAAAGGAACATTTAGAATTAATGCAGGTGTTTGGAAATACATGCAAAGAGTGTGCAAAGCTGCATCACCAAGGACTTATTAAATATCCTGTAACTAGTAAAAGTTAATATGGACAATAGTAGTATTGAGAGGATGATACTGAGCAAGAGCAATTGCAGATGTTTCATGAATCGAAAGTTATTTTGTTGTCAGTTCTCGGGCCAATCGTAAGGACATCCAGCCACCGCATAAAACTTCCCAATTAGTGCGAGCTCCATCGGGACTATGGTGGTGTATATGTGCCTTAAGGCCTCCTTGCGTGTTCTTACGCCATGTAAGAGTGGTGTGGCTCACTGGTTAGAGGCGGCAGACCCGTAAGCAGAGGAAGGCCCGGGACCAGGGTTTGATTCCCGACGCGGCAGGGTCGTGGACCAGGGTCAGCGGGCTCGATAATTCTCGCCTCGGTGCCTACTCCAGTCAGGGACCACACTCGGCAACTCTGGGCATTAGCTTGCCTCATCTTCACAACGGCCCCCCAGACCGCCGGGGATGCTTGGTCGCACCTTAGAGATACCCCTTAGGGACCATCTCTCAGGGTGAGCCAGGACGGGTTCCCCAGCGGTCGAAGCGCGGAGATACTCCTCCGGGAGTTGATTCTAGCGCTATATAAACCTACAATTAAATTAATTAAATTAAATGTTGAATGAACATGGTTCTTAGATACAAAAACGTCTTGGGGACTGCAAACCCTGCATGTGTCAGTCAGCATTCCAAATTAGGAGGATACATAATGCCAGATGACCATAAAGCCTCAGAGTCATCCTCACCCACACCAGGATTAATATTGAAATATCGGGAACATATTCCGAATGTCCCAGACTCATAGCAGTGTAGGAAAGGAATAAACGCCACAGTGTCCAGGATTGCCCCAATGAACAGGATGCTTTATGTGGAGATCTCAACTCACTGATAGCGATTTCCAACAATGTCGGGAGTTCGGCCGTTGTCAGGACTATGACCAACTATGAAAAGCCTGCCTTCCATATCCAGTTGTAGAGAAACGGTATAATATGTACTACAGGCCTCCGAAGGTGGGCAACAAACACAGCCATCACTTTTGTGAACACCTGAGGTAAAGCAGAAGGAAAGTATGGCAAATTGAAGGCGGCCATGGCTTTTGAAAATACGTATGCCATGTTATATTATATTATGGAAATGTATAGAGCGCACTATCACTCAGGAGGGTACCCTAGCAATTCAAGGACACCATTCAGGCTCCTGGGTCTAGAAAGGATCTGAGCCAGTGTGAACATTTTTAATTTTTCTTTCTGCAGAAAAGCATTCAGCAGGCAGAGGTCCAAAATAGGCCTAACGCCCCCGTCCTTCATCGGAATGAGGAAGGAGCGCAAACAGCATCATTCTCCTTTCTCAGACTTAAACACTCCTTCAACATTCGTTCAAAAGCACCTTTGGAGAGTAAAAGATTGACATCCTGCATTTGGATTGCACATTGCTTCTCCAAAATGTGCTTTGTTGTGGGGGGGAAAAGTGGGGCCGGGGAGAAAAAATGAAGGGTAGGGTGTAGCTCTTTTGGACACTTGTCTGACATAATGAATCTACAGCCAGGGAGTAAAGGTTGGATCCTGCCTCCTACCAGCCTGGCAAGAGTCACTGAGGGCAAACAAAAGCAAATTCATAGCCACTGGCAGCAATGAAGGATGAACTGAAGGACTGCTGTTCCAGCTCACCTGTATTATTCCTGCCAGTGCCACATCCATGGCCTCAATAAATCTAGGCTGGCAGTTATGCAACCGGTTGGGCACTCTGGAATAGCCTCAGAATGTCCTTATTGCTAGTGTTAATAATATCAAGGATTGTGCTGTTGGGCCACTGTCTTTGGATCGTCCTCATGCCAAACCAACCTTTTCTCCAAAGAGCCCAGACACATCATAAGGGATATCCATTAGAGGTGCTTGCAGGTGACAAGAAATCCCAGTTGACCTTATACAGATGTGCCTTCTGAGTATGGCACTGGTGCCAAAAGCTCTCTGCCAATGAATTCAGTAGTGTCCAGGCTAGCCCTGAGTACATATTATGCTGCACCCTGGCCCTAATGCCCTTGTCTGGGCTAACAAGGCCCTAGGTTATCTTGGACTGATGCCTAGATCTCACTGGCGATGTCCCATAATGCATGTGGGCACCTGTCTAATAGTCACAGTGATTGCTCTAAGAGCGAGGCTAGTTGATAAAAGCATTATTACATTCTTTTTCTAAAAGCATGAGCTCATTTGGAATCCCTAGACACAGGATTGGTAGGAAAATAATTTTAATTCACCTTACTTGAACCCGAGCAATCAGGTTCTCGCTAGTGAATTGCTTGCTGCGATGGGTGGATATATCTAGGATTCACGCTTCCATTGTAGATACCCAATGTAGGGATAGCATGCGCCTCACAAATGGCTACAACCAAGAGCCATTAGAGAAGAGGTATGAATTGTGGTGGGAGGTCAGTGCCCTTTAATCCAATAAGATTAGTGGAATGAAATTTCCAAGAATTGTGTCTTGTGGTTCTCAATCGGCAATATTTGCCTTTTTTTGTTATTTCTTTTCAACATAGATATCACAACAAAGAACAAAAACAGCCAACACGTGTTTCCGGGACCGGTGAGATCACGTCGATCAGACTTCTGGAATAAAACTATAGGAACACATATCTGTGATTTTGCCTTGAAAAAGCCCCCAGCCCCCGCCCCCACTGGCCGAAACACGTGTCCAAATGAAAGTAAATTCTTCTTTTTCTTCTCTCTTGTATACTAAATTACTACAAGCAGAGCTATTGCTAATAGTTAAATCAGATAGGTTAGACAAGAGGTTGCTTCAGTTTGTATTCCCTTTATCCCCCTCCTCTTGGACCTTAAATAATCAGGGGGTACCTTAGCTAGGCCATGTGCCTCAGGGCCTCAGTAAAGGCGTTATTAAAGGCTGTAATGGCTCTGATCAAGTGAGCCCTGGTTTGAGAATCTGTTATAACATTTATTTTTACCTGAATGGTGGTCAACTGCAGTTCTAGGGTCTCAGAGCTGCCCTCCGAGATGTCACTGCACACAAGGCATTTTTTCTGCTGAAGTTTCATGTGGTGAGCCAAGCACTATTTCAGCTGATGTTTCCACCCTGCTGGCATGTTGCAAATCTAGATATAGTGTGAAATCAGTGTAATGAGGAGGGGAACAATCTATCTCCATCATCATACTTGTTCAGAATCCGAACCAGAATAAGAATGCAGTCTCTGATGGTAGTTGGGATAAGGCAGGGACCCTGAATTAGAGTCAAGCTGCATGGCAACTGGTTGAGCTGTAGTAAGTTTGTAGCCCAACATCGGTCTAGATCGGGGTCAAGGTATCAGATCAGCATCAGGTCTATTAGCACCAGTGGTGTTTGTTTCGGTGCAGCATTAACCAATGTGGACTTTGACACTGGTGTGGGGGTATGTTCTGGCATAGGTACAGAGCCAATAAAGGGTCTCCAGGTAGGAGACAGTATAGATGGGGAGATGGTGTTGGGGCAAACATGTAGGTGGTATTCTGCTAGAAGCCCTTGTAGCTCCATGGGGTCCAATGGCACGTCACAGAGAGCAGGAATCACACCAAAAATATACAGCATAGGTTGCTATGTCCTGCAGAGTGAACAACAGCCTCAGATACTTAGGGTATATTGGGACAACAAAGCAATCGATTCGGATTCTAAGGACATCAAATGATGTGGTTCTTATCTTGACAACCTAATACCTTCTTGTGGCATTTTGTGTGGGAGCATGGAGTTGAGCCCTGTTTAATCCTTCCTGTTTGTGCTTGCATTTTGATTACAATTTACCAGACGACTTTGAGCAGGAAGTAAAAGCTTTTCAGGAGCAGCCATGTGATAGGGACCCAGACCAGGTCTGCAAATTGAAGGGGAGCCTATGCTAAAAATGGAACCTCTTTCTGTCTTCAGCAACATAGAGTTTTGCCTCCCGGTTTCCGATCGCCTTCGGGTGCATGAGGGCACACTTATAGAATGGTTTGGAGCCCTGACCTGGTTTGGAGCCATAACCAGAGCCCAGGCACCAAAGACATACCTTGTACGGTCTGTGCCCAACATCTGCTTCTTTTTGCTGTCTTGCAACGACTAGAAGCCTGTCGTCTTCATCAGAAGACTGATAAAGTTGGAAGCAGAGCTCCAGGTCTGCTTTGGATGGTGCCTGATATCAGCGTAAAGGGGTTGGTATTCACTCCACCACTTATAGGGCGATATGGAGTCAAAGTGAAGCTGCATGTCCCACCTAGCGCTGCACAGAAACACTGCTAAGAAGAATCTCCAGATCCAGTCTAATGCTTGGAGTATCCATCAGAAGCTGTGGTTCCCTTTTGAAAAACACAGCAAGTAAGCAAGCGCTCAAGGTCACAAAGACAGATTTGTGAAACTTTGTCCGGTCTGAAAACAAATAGCAGGCTGTATGGTTCAATCTTACATGTCATCTAGCACAATAATCATTTTTTCTGTTCTAATAATCCACAATGTGCATACATACCCATGTACATTTATAATTATCGCTCTGGTTAGTAAGTCATACTTTATTCTAGTTCATAGACATATATGTTAATCTTTGACTGTTTGATGCAACTTCCAGAATAGAACCACGCCTCAATTAGGAGACTTTGACACGTTCCTTGACAGCGGTGGTAAATAACAGATACTCCAAGTCCTGCCAAGTTCGCGGATTACTAGGACCAGGAGAAAATGCCTGTCACTATTTACCAGAATGTGAGGTGATAAGAAATGGAATGATGAAGGTAGCTTACCAGCATTTGGGATGCTGAGGGATGGAATGGTTTAGGCTGCTCCCAGTTGGCTCCTTTGATTTACTGAGTAGAAACTCCTGAAGTTTTAACTTCACTTCTGTACTGGCAATGGCACCTGTATGCACCACAAACATGCACAAAAGAATAAAACAGTAGAATACAATCAGAGAAACGATTAAAACTGGCAATAATGCATGTATATACTGGTATTTATTTAGTGAAACCTAGCTAGGAAGCAACGGAGCACTGTACATTCCATGGTGGTTTGGGAGATGATTTACAAGATTGTGTACATCAAGTGCCTGAGGCAGAAAGCCACAAAAACAACAGTACAGCTATTCTAAAATTGCTGCTTACCCTGCAGTTAGAGGCAAAAATGAGAGAGGTAGCTTATGGAATGCAATGCTATTCATGCTGACTTTCCTCTGTCCAATTAGGGGAACTTTATGTGCCATGCTTAGGCAGATTAACATGGAGGGATACAGTGTCGCATTACAAATAATAGTGTCTGCACCAAAAATGTTAGGGATTTACTAGTATTAAGTAAACGTGCCTTCAAGGGATTTAATTAGCTACTCTTAGTCAAATTCTATACAAGAAAATCACTCATACATTAAGCCCCTACTAGTAGAGTAACCATTGAAAAATCAAAATCATCAATGAGGTTGTTCATAACATAGGTATTCAATGGCAGAAGATTAGATGGTCTACGAATAGGTTCCTAAGGATATCTAAACTATAGCGGAAGAGCAATAGTCTCGATCCGATGTAAAAAGTTGCGACAAGCACCAATTAGATTAAATCTATTACGGAAGAGCGGTAGTCTCTATCCGAATTGTGGAGTTGACTGGGCACCACTCAGTAAAATCGAGTTTGTGCCAAGTGAGTCGTAATCTCACATGCGCATCCCGCTTTCAAAAAAGGTTGCATGCTGCAACTTTTTAAATCAGAGAGAGACTATTGCTCTTCCGCTATAGTTTAGATATCCATAGGAACATATTTGTAGACCCTCTAATCTTCTGCTATTGAATACCTATGTTATGAATAACCTCATTGATGTTTTTGATTTTTCAATGTATAAACTACTAGTAGAGGCTTAATGTATGAGTGATTTTCTTGGATAGAATTTGACTAAGAGTAGCTAATTAAATCCCCTGAAGGCACCTTTACTTACTATTAATCTATCGGCCCAAGCATCCAAGGGTATATTGGTTTTCCCACTTCTCTGTTACTAGGGATTTACTAGTGGCAGTGAAGATCCTGCAGCCCACTTGGACACGTTATTTCTATTTTCCCAAACACGTCATATAGATACTCCTAAAAATGTTAAAGACAAGGCCCTCTAAGACAAAACATTACACTGGACATCCAGTTCCAAACCCAATATCCATGCATATGCATGCTAAAAAGAGATGTACACTCCCCCACCTTACATGTACGGGTCTCACACTATACTCTACACAGCTTTGCTCCTAAACAATGCAGAAATCATTTCAGAGCCAGTGTTCATTACTGTGAGGTCTATAGGTCCCATTATGGATATTCCAGAAAGTCCGGGCCTCTTAGAGACTTAATTAGACTGTACCATTGGCAAAGGCGTGTATCCCTATCAGATCCTTTGGAATTCTCTTAGAGTAGGAATAGATCTACCAGGGATGTCATCAGGTTTTGCTGCACCCACTGCTTGCCAGTGGTCCAATTTCACATCCTAAGTATGTATGTATAGTACACTTATATAGCGCGAAAACTGTCACCCTACGGGTATCCTGGCGCTTTAGACTTGGTGATGATCAGCACGTTACCAGCCCCTAGTTGGCAGAGAACAAATCTAAGAACAAATCTTCCATTAAGAGGCGTCAAAAGTAAAGGATTCATCCATATATTACCAATCTCTGCCATAATCATGCATGCCATAAACATATTCTACAAACCAACATGGTCAGAAAGGTGTGAAATTAGGCTCTACTACAGCTCCTTAACCACACACTCTCCAATACAGTTCTTACTCTCTTTGCTCTTCTCCTTGTTCCGCAAGATGAGGAGTTGCTGCTCAAGCCGCTGTTTCTCCAGCTCCTCCTGCCGTTGCTGTTCCCGCTTTCGTTGCTGCTCCAGCTCCTGTTGCCTCTTTGCTGCTAATATTTCTTGCTGCTGCTGCCATAGAGACAGTATCACTTTAGTACAGTCAGGGATACTGGGCCGTGCTTTCCCTCCCACCCATCTGGTGCCAAGTCACTGGATGCCAAAGAAAAGCTGGGCAAAGCTGAAGGTTGTCACAGAAATGTGCAAATCACAAGACTCCAGGTCCTTGTCAGACACAACACAGTTACACAATACTCTATGTAACACGCATAAGACATGCAGTACAGCTAACTAATACTTTGCTATGATCAAGAATCAACATGTACTCATCACAAAAAACGTTTCAGAATCGAGGAATATTAAAGAATTAACAGTATTTTCCCCACAGACAATTTCACACCATGCAGCCATCTTATACCCCGTTTTGTAGGGTGTGTAGTATGTTCCAGTAAGTTAACTTATCTAGTAGAATGTAGTGTGAAAAACGACTGTGGGCGCTGAGAAAAATAGTCAATGCAGTAGTTTTGTGTGGAAACATATTCCTAAGTCTTCAATAAATAAATATGAACGCCACCCTGCATATTTTCAGTGGCGAAAGACAGTCCTCCCCACTAGTAAGAAAGTTGAAAGTACAGTGTGTAGAATTGTCTGAAGGAGCTTAATCACAAGGAGGTAAGGGGAAACCAGTGCAATAAAGATGATTCTGAGGGTGTGGAAGTTATGCGCATTGTTATGAAAGGATGATGAACAAAAAAAAGGTTCTATAGCACGGCATAATAAGTGTTTGATGTGGCAGTATGAGAACTTCTTAGAATTGTCTACCTATCAAAGCCTGATGTGATCAATGCAAGAAGGTAGGCCATTATGGAGGGCTTGTAAAAACAAGTGTAGAAGAGAGAAAGGGAGCGTGAATGCAGTGCAAGCAGAGGAGAACTGCAGAGCTGAAGGTGATGAAGATGTTGGGGTAGTGTGTGATGAGTCAGAAGAATGAGATGAACAGGGTGCTGAGCTTTTTCACCCACCGATTGTAATACGTTATATGGAGACAAGATAAACGTGGGCGGATCTGTGTTCTTATATATTAAAAGATGTAGACACGTACAATAGAGTTAATGATGCAGAGATGAAAAAGACACATGTTAAACGAGAAGGATATGGAGGGGTGAGGCTGCAGATCATCAGTTATTTTTTCCCCTAAATTGGAGTAAAAAGTTAGAAAACCCTAGAAGTACTGCATATGGCCAAAAAGAGCAAAATGCTGTGGAAGCTGACAAAAATGCATGGAGTGGGAATAGTACTGGATTTCAATTTTCCTGCAAAGGTGCTAGTGATCACGGGGACTGATACAGATAAATGGAGGGAACAGATTCCAGAAATATTAAGAAATAACATGACATTGTATTAATTAGAACGTTGGAAATACTCAAAAACCATCCTGCCCGTTGGCATCATGAAATGTAGGTGTATGTACTGTGGAAGATGTGGAATATTTGGAGCATATGTTGTCCGGAAAGGGTATCATGACCAAGGTGACATAGGTGGAGGATACTGAGAACGCACCTAGACCAAAGAACAAAGATCAGTTGTAATCATTTCTTGGACTGGCATAAGATTGTGCCAAATCTATGGATAATTTTGAGGTGAGGTACTAAAGCTGCGAATTTTGCTTGCCCACACAAGATGACGGATTCTCGTCCAACGCCTCCAGCCTGAAATAAGGCTACTGCTGGCAACTGGGAGACGTTCTGGGTGACTGGGGGAGAAGAAGTGGCCACTTGTGAGTACTGCGCAGAAGCTTTCATAGTTAGGCCAGGCACGTGTGGAACAGAACTATTTTTTTTTTTAACAACATGTATCATTCCAGTGATCGATCCAGTGTGTGTTGTCTTAGCCTTGTTTTAATTATAAAATACTTTCCGGTTTCATTAAGTTGATCGCTGAACTTTTCTGAGTGGTTTCTTGACTCAAGTGCTGTACAGGTATTGTTAACTCTTAACACACAAGCCAATGTAAGTTGCCTTTTATCTTGGTCCTGCGCTACAAAGGGGCTGGTGAGGAGGATATAGAAACAGTGTTTGCCCAACAAGAGGTAGTTATACACAGCAGAGGGAGGATTTGGGCAACCTGCCTTCCTACATAGCGCAAATAGGATTGGAGCTTACGTGATGCATATGAAGGATGGGCATGGAAGGTTTATAGCATTTGCATGTAGAACATTCAAGGGAGACAACAGTAATTATTCAGTCATCTAGGCAGCAGCATTAGCATCTCAGTGGGGAATTCAACATTTTAGAATGGATACATGGAGCACTGCATTTGAACTATGAATTACATATTGACCATTAACTAAAAGGGGCAAGCAGAGCACAACTAGGCATAGAAAAATAGATGTACTGTTTTTAGGAGTATATTATTGTTATCAGCTTTGCTCTGGATATAAAAATGTAACCGCTGACTGTCTAGGTTACTTGCAAAAAAGAATGAAGCAGAATGGGATGAAGAGTGGATGGTAGTGAACGCAGGTGAGCTGCGTGCTCCGGGGAATGTCTGAGGGCTTTTGGAGAGGTGGTGCAGAGGATTTGGTGAGTTTTGAAGAGCAAAGCAATGGATTCCTAAAGGTTCACTCAAACGTGTGGAAAAGGGAGTGCTGTAGTTACCTATAACTTAGTTTTGTCAGTTATCAGCTTAGGATGGAACTGTGGGAAGGGCAGAGTAATTGGTGGTTCCGGTTACGCTCAGGAGAAAATTGAAGGAGTTGTTGCATAAGGAAACAGGAGAAAGTATACTATAAAATGGAAGGCAAAGGTCACCTTTTAGTGGTCTTGCATGAACAGGAAAAATCAGAGGCGCTGGCAGTGGCAAATTGCAGGCACGGACAACGATGATTGTACTAATCGTGTTTCCAAAGGGTGCTTGGCAAAAGTGGAGTATGGACACTAGCGGTACAGATCATGGTCCATCTTAGTAATAGTAAGTAAAGTCTTTTATTGTATAGTTAATAAAAACCATTAAAAAAAGTAAAAATACGTTGGTTAATATGCGTGCAAAATTTAAATATAAAAACACTGATAAAATATATATTGGGGAAATTATCACTGAAATACATAATCCGACATTGTGTTAGTTCCTGAGCATAAAATGTCACTTTTTCACAGACTTAATCTCAATTTAAATAGATCCCATATCTGGCTTCTTGAGTGATTGTGGGTACAAAGTTCTTATTGCTTCTTTTTGTTACCTCATAATCTTCTTACATGATTGCACATATCGAGATCTTATAGCTTCGTTAAGTTACAGAGTTGTCAGAATTTTTCACAGCTCTACCTTGACACTTCTTTTTGTTCTCGAACTTCTGAACAAACTTAACTGATCTACAGATTAATTGTGGGTCTGCTGTACACAGGACTTGTATAATGGCTGAGCGAAAAGTACGTATTCCATGTTCATTATACTTTGCCTTTAACCAGTGACGACGTTCCTGGTCCAGTGCTGGACAAATGCAAAATAGGAGGATGAGATCTTGTTTGGCGGCCCCGCATAATTCACACTCCTTGGAGTCTAATTTTCTCCAATCTGGTTGATCTGCATTTGTTGGCAGGTTACCCATCCTTAAGCTGAGTTATTTCAGTTTGACATATGGTGAGAAGGAGAAGCCGAGGTAGGGTGCAGGTTTGGACGTGTTATAGGATTGAATTATCATCCAGGCATGAGCACGGTGACTAAGTGTAGACTTGTCGTTGATCAACGAGTGCCTGTTTGCCGCCTTTTTGACAACTTGCTTGAATGAAGGTACGGGGAGTTTAGTTTGCCATAATGAAGCGAGTTCAGTAGTGGCGAGAGATGATTTCACAAACTTGGTGTACTGGGAGTTGGGACTGTTTTGCATGGCCTCCCACGTGGCAGAGTTGATTTCTGTTTCCCTGTGCATCCAGACGTTATACCAGAATTTAATGGTCACGTATTTTTTTTGCAGTTCTTGGGATTGTAGACCAAACTCGAGTCGGACCTGTGCCGGAGAGGCATTACCCGGTAAACTGAATAACCGCTTGTAGACTCTAGTTTGGATTTTGTCTAAAAGCTGTGCACTTCTCCCATGATGTAACACACTGCCGTAGGCTATAGTGGGGAGAAGCTTGACTTTGATAACTGTCAGAAGTGGAGTAAACAAGGGGCCTTTTAGCTTCTTGGAAATACTATTGAATGCATGTAACAGGGCCATTCCCTTTTTTTGATAGCATCGAAATGCTGGGAAAAGTTAAGGCGTCTGTCCAGTTGTATTCCCAAGTACTTATAGCTATCCACTACTTCCAGTTTCTTCTTGTCTAGGAAAAAAAGCGGTGGTGCTTTGCATTGACGAGTTATTACCATGATCTTTGTTTTTTGGGTGTTTATTTCGAGAAGGTTCAGCCTGGTGTATTCAGCCAGTTCATATAGGAGGCGTTGCAGACCTATTTTTGTCTGACTAAGGAGCACCACATCGTCGGCATAGGAAAGATGTATCAGCCGTAAGGTTCCTAGCCGCGGTGGGTGGCCGTTGATCCCACCAAGCCTTGTGGTTAGGTCTGCCATGAACAGGTTGAAGAGATGGGGGGCCAGTACGCAGCCTTGTTTCAATCCATTATGTGTACAGATCTTCCGTGTTAGGCGATGCCCATTGGCGATCTTTACCTGCATCCAGGTGTCTGTGTATAAGTCCATTATTGGATTTAAAATTGTGTCCGGCAGGCCCTGCTGCTTTAATTTGAACCAGAGTAGTTGACGGCTGACACGGTCAAAGGCCGCCTTAAAATCAACAAAGCAGGAGTAGAGTGCTTGCTGGCTTTGAATACTATTTTCGGCGAATATACTTATTGCCATGGCGTTAGCCATTGTGCCGGTACCCCTGCGAAACCCTGTCTGATTTGCCGGAATCTTCTTATTTTCTTCTGACCATTGTATAAGGTCAATCAACACCAGGGATGCGTAGTACTTTGCTTCGGCGTCGATAAGTGCAATCAGACGGTAGTTAGCTGGGTTTTTGCAGTCTCCTCCTTTGTAGATGGGATTTATGATCGCCCCTCTTCAGCTTTCTGGGAGCCGACCTGTGTTGCTTATTGATTTGAATAAGGTATTTAACTTGCCTGCCCAATATTGGGGGTCTTCCTTGTAGATAGCCTGGGGGACCCCATTCGGTCCCGGAGCACTATAATTATTTTTAGTGTTTCTGTTTCAGCGTATGAACTGGATGTTTTATCTCTCCGTTGTTGGTTGCTGCTCAGATTGTTTGATTGTGCCAAGACGGAAGCCTTCGAGTTCACTACGTTTAATGTGTTGTGAGCTGTTGTTATGGACGACGATGGTGAGTTTACTGAAAACGTTTCAAGTAGATGATTGACCCATACCTGTTCCGTGTCACAGGTCGTGTTTATTGTTTGTACTGATCTATTTAAAGCATTTACCTGTGACCAGAATGCTTTAGAATCAGATTTCTTTATGTTGTATAACAATTTTGTCCAGAAATCAGTAACTCTGATTTTTTTTTCCGGCCAGATTTGTTTCTTGTATTGTTCCCTTATTGATCAGATTGTTTGCCAAACGCACAAATTTGCACTATGACCCTTTGCTTGTCTCATTGACTGCCGCAGACACCTTCTTAAGGACAGTATGGTCTTGCTGGGCTTACCATGCGCCTTTTGATTGAGGTTCATGCTACTGTTGGCTCAGGTGTTTGGTAGCTTATTTAAAAAGGCTGTCCATGTTTCTGCACACAATACGTTGTCATTGTTTATTGTTTGCAGTAGGTGCTTTGCTTGCTGTGCTATTTGCGGTATTGATTTACTCGTCCACCTTATTCTCTTCAGGTTGGTTGTTGATATTTCCCCAGCTAATAATCAGGCTTTTAAGTGTTTGGGTGGTGACAGGTGGATTACGATGTGTTGCATTGAATGATCACTGTCTGCCGAACATAGAATTTGGAAGTTATCAATTAACCCCAGCAAAGGGAGCGAGACGATGGTATAATCCAGGGTTGAACTTGTACAGGGGCCTATATAGGTTTTGGAAGAGGGTCTATCCTGTTTGATTCTTCCATTGAGTACTCGCAACCCATGATTTTCCAGGGCCCACATCAAGTGTCTTCCCACTTGATCGGCCTTCTTGGCGAGCGGGATCTCCTGTGTTTCAACCGCCCAGAATTCATTGGCGGTGATGATATTGTCTTCTTCTTCTGGGTCCATCGTAGTAGGTAAACATGCTATAGCAATAATGACCGGAGGTGAACTTTATGAAGGAAGTGAAGCTGAAAAAAGTAACTGATATTTGTAGGGAGGTGTTTATGAGGGGAGGTTGTCCGGAAGTGTTAATTACAGATACTGCTCTTCAGTTTCTTTGGAAGAATTTGAGACACTTGAGATAAAAAAACATGGGGTAGTCCATCATAAGTCCGCATTTTATCACCTGGGAGAAAATGGCTTAGTTAAAAGATTTAACATGGTGGTGAATGAGTGTGTGCAGTGATGTGTGTAATAATTTGTTGTGGAAAGCGAAAGTAAGTTACATGTTGTGGAGTTATAGGACCACACCTCACTCTGTTAACGGAGAATCACCATTCAATTTCTTAAGAGATCGAACTCTTGGGGCTAGGGTGTGACCAGGATGGATGGCTATGTGCTGCGGTACCAGATTACGGAGCATTAAGTAAGAACGCAATAAAAGTAGTACAAACTTCGATATGCAATGAGATTTGAGGCTGGCAGCAGAAGATTTAAGGTAGGCGAGTTGCTGTGTGGAGCTGGGTGAAATGAGTAAGAAAGTAATGTCATTTTTTCTTAATGCATGATAGTTCTGAACGTTTCCAACAAGATGATTGTAGAAGACGGAAGAGAAATTTGAAATAAGTGCAGAATGGCTCTTTGTAATGTGAGAGAAGATTTGTCTGAGTTACGTGATGATCAAGAGATTGCAGGATTGGGAGGCTTCCAAACAAATTGGCAAAGTGAGGAAAAGTCCAAGGAGATTTAAATATTTTATAAAGCATCTCACATCACAATTTTCTTTTCATAAATGTTTTGCCTGTTCTCATACTATGCATATAAGGTAATATTTTATGCTTCATATAAAGGTTATTTCATTACTGTTGAATATATATTGAGTGCACATGTACACAGGCCTGTTCTCTTAAACATATAGAATGGTCGCCTTTACTATGCTTCCGAGGTACGTTAAGTGCATTTTCAGTGGGAAGGGGGTGTGTTATGTTCTTTTATGAAGCAGCTATTTGAATGTAAAATCACTATCTGGGAATAAGAACGTTTCTTAAGGCAGAGAGGGGAAAAAACCGGGGGGTCAGAGAAGGTATAGCCACTGTCATGTTTTTGTGTGCAACTATTCCTATTTCTTCTAAAAGTCATTATGAACAACAACTTCCTTTCAGATTGCATCCCAGAATCGAGGTATGCATACGTTTTTAGCTTTAGCAAAAGCTTAGAAACATGTCAAAATGTAAAGACAGACCTTCTTAAACACTACTACCAGACGAAGGTACATACCTCACAAAGGTGCCCAACAATCACAAACAGGTGAGGTTCTACTGATTTGTGATTCCTTGGTATAATGCCCCTGATTTTCTAAAGTAATAGGATCGGAGTATAATTTAGGACAAAGAAACTCAATGATATGGCAAGTACATTCATTGTAATGTGCAATAAGAAACTCAAATGTTCGCTTGCAATCAATGCACCTAAAGAGTGATCGATCAACTCTCATATGAAAAAGGTACTTCTGATACCTGTTCTACACCATGGAATTTTCAATAAATTCACAATCACTGAATATTGGCACCTATGTGCAGGATTCCATAAATGATTTACAAAGGAAACATAATTGTTAACATACACCTATATAAAGGCTCATTTTTAAAGACAACCAATTAAATAAAAGAACTTAGACTTTAGGAGGAGACTGGGCCATCCTTGTACCAAATGCCTCTGTGTATACTTTTTTTAAACCATTGGGACCTCAGCAACACGTCATGTTCCCTGGCACCTTAAGGAATCAATTAGAAAGCCCCCGAATGGTGGCTGACCACTGTAATTGACAACTGAGCTGAACAACTTAATGCCTTAGAAGACAGCACAAAAGGCCTTGCTGCTATACATGTCATGATGGGCGTAAGACGGAATGCCCCACGGGCAGAGACTGGAGGTAGGTCCACGTAGTCCACCATGATATCTATCATAAAAGAAAACATGCTGGTTAGCCTTACGATTCTTTACCCAAGAATTGAGGAGTGACACAGATATAAATTAGCAAACTCTTGCTCGCATATGAATTCTAAAATTGCAGTAATTCAACAAGATGTCAAGAATTGAATTTCAAGAACAGAGTTGGCACAACCGAGGCATTTAGGACTCAGGATGAACCGGACATGCGAGAAATGGAAGACCATCTGGAAACCAACCTACAGAAAATGGGTTACATCAATAACAGATCTTGCACCTAAACCTCAGATGCCTGGCTGAAGGTGCTTAAAGGCCTTTGTATTGGGCATGTTCTCATCCCAGTTAGAAGATAATCGCAAAGAAATCAGATTGGAGAGGGTTTACAATGCGTCATCTTAGTCAAATTCCGTAGCTATTCTGTGCTGGAGGTACTACAAACTACAAGGAATGCAGATGTGGTGAACTTCCAGGACTTTTCCTGTTTTATATTCCAGGACATCTCTTAGATAACTTTTACATGAAGAATCTCGTTTAGACAAATTAAGAAGCTCCATGTGGAGAAGATATGTTCCAGATGGATGCATCCTTTTGAACAAATGTTTACATATTGAGACCTATTTCACCACAGGTCCGACAGAGTGCAAGGAGCAAAAATACTTGGCCTACTCCTTGAGGATGAACTAAGTAAAGGTTCCGGAGAAGGGTCAAGGGTACCCCAGGGACCGTGAGCTCACACTGAGGCTAGTCGATGGCAGAATCAGACACAGCGCAGAGGTGGAAGCCACTGCAAAGATACTATGAGGTATGCTAAACATCACTAGAGTCCTGTGAGAAGCCAGCACTCCGAGTGGATGGAGACTTCTGAAATCCTCATGGAACCTGTGGGAACAGAAAGCCACCTCGATCATAACTATATGACTAAAAGCGGATGCTGCCTCTCATGGCAGGAAGGTGCTGACTTCACTAACATTGAGGCAGCTCATGTGTATTACAAAGTGATGAATCTGTTATGAGGGGAGGAGACTGGGAGGGTACCTTGCATGTACTCAAACTACTGTAGGTACCATTGCTCATAAATGGGCTTGCGGGCCTGGATCAGAAGCAGAAAACATTGTGAGGTCTCCCAGATTGTGGTGGGTTTGTTGACGTTATATTGGATGTTGTATATCCAGAATTGGCAGAATAGATTACACAAACCGGTGGTGGATGGGGGGCTAGGTAACAATCAGAATCAGGCCTTTTTGGCTAAATCTACAGACAAAAGATGTAGTGATTGTGCGGAATGCATGATTTATAGTCCCTTAAGCGGGAGAGTGATACTTGAGGGATGTATGTGACAGGGCAGTTGACGAGGTCCTCCCTTGTGCATAATCCTGGACAAAGAAAAAGTTGATTTATTTATTAATAGGCTTAACTCCTTGGTGAAGATAGGACCTGGTCTGGAGAGTCTTACTGTTGAACATCCAGCTGTTGTGTGCATGCAGGAGACGCATTTACAGCAGTGAAAGCACACTGGTATAATGTGTAAAGCATCTTAGAGAGTTACTATGCCTTGGCCCACGCTAAACCTACAGAGTTGCCATTTTCCTAACAAGGGCTCTTCCTTTGTAGTTGACTGATAGCACCCACATGTAAGAGGGTAATGGGTCACAATTGCTAAGTTATTCGCTGAGATAGTGACTTCTAGACTGAAGTGATGCTACCGGATCTGTCATGCAGGTCACAGTGACAGCCACAGGACATCATCTTATGCATAAACATCTTAGGGGAGAAAATTCAGAGGCAGGAAGATGCCAGCCTTTCTCGTATCTTTAGACATAAAAAAGGCTTTTAACCAGGTGGACTGAAACTTCCTCTCTGGAGTTCTGGGCTAGACATAGGGTTCCACTAAGACTGCTACAGTGGTTGAAAATGAAGGGTGGGGGTGTCTTGAGTGACTTCTATCTCTATTACTTCTGCAACAGCATAACTGCTGATGGTAAGAAACTAGTACTGACCAGAAATGGATAAGATTTGAGTTGAGATGGATCAGGCCACACAGAATTAATTTGGCTGGATAAAAGGCAGAGGCCACCAAACAGGTATTTAAGTATCCCTGTGGTCATATATTTAAAGGTCAGGAATAAAATAGCAGAATAGAAGGGACTTACTTTGTTACCCTCACCATCTACACACAACACACTTGAACAGTAAACTGAATGAGAAGGGTTCCATTTGATATCTACAGAGCGAGGTGGATGCAGGATGATAGCGGATTAGTTTAAACGAGGAACAGTCATGTCATTCAGACATTGTAAACCAGACTTTCATGTAACTGAGACAGAAAGATTGCTTTATGCCAAATTAAGTCATTGAGTTCTACAGCCTCAACTAAAGAAAGAGGATGTAGGGGAGGAATTTCCTTTTGAAATTCTATTTCCTACACTATTGGGCTCTAAAGCCGTAATCTACTGGCTTCATGTTTTATTGATGGACTTGTTCCAGTGTGGTTGATTTTGGCCGTCTGGGACAAAATCCTGGATTAAGGTATTACGGCGAGAACATTAGAGGTCCTGTAAAAAGATATTTGTAGAAGCTCTTTCTACCTAAATACATTCAAGATACACTTCAAGCTTCTGTACCACTGTCATTATAGCCCAGTATAGCTGAATCATATATGGACCATGGTGGGAAGGGCTTGCTGAAGAAAATGTGGGGGAGAGAGGACACATTACACCTAAGATAGATCTCAATCATAGCATTCTTGAAAGAGATATGGAGTGCTCTGATGGTCATACTAGGATACCCCATCCATGTGATCCAGGTGCCATTTTGCTTAGTGTGGAACCTACTGGCCTTAGAAATGTCTTGACCTTGGCTTGGTACCTGGTGTAGCAATGTTTGGGGGTGACAAAGGTTGCAACCACCTCTTAAAGGAAGGATCCACCACCTATGGCACAATGGCACCACTGACTTTGGTCCATCCTAGTAATGGAAGACTTGTTTAGTAAAGTAGAAAGGAACGGTTGCGATGTGAAGGGATACGGAAAGCCCTACATGCGTACCGGTCTCAAGGCCTTACTAAAATGATATGCCCAACCAGGTGGAAAGTGATGGCTCAGCTTACTTGAGGGATGACAGCGTGTGGGAGTAGGAAATAGATGTGAAAGACAAAGTGGGTTCCTGCAAGGATGTTTTTCATTGTTATAATACCAAGAGAAGATGGTTTTCTTCTATGTATGTGTTCTAAAGGGGAGGGATGTGCATAGTGGGATGATGTTAAAACCAGCTGGTGTCATCTGTAATCCTGTAACTTTCTTCTTAGTCAAGATTAAGATGCAGTCTCTCTCAGTGTTTCGCTATGTTTAAATCACAACATGAATACATTTAAAGGTAACAACCTCTGGAAAGAAGGAAGACCACAAAAATGAAAATAATAAAAACAACTTCAGAGACTAAAACTGCACTGTCTCTTTAAGCCTGCCAGGCTTGGCTGTTAAGAGGAAGTCTATTCTGAAGTTTAAAGAGTGCAGTTGGGTCGGTAAAGTAAGTGCTGTACAGTCCCAAAAACTAACGATTTAGTCTGCAGGCATGAGTCCCCAAAGGACATTCGGAACAAATATTAAACATGATGGGTTCTGAAGGATGAAGAATGGTGATGGCCATTACGTAAGCCTTTATAGAAGTAAATGATAGGCTTGGTTTTGAAAAACAGTGAAGCAATACAGTTTCTTCATGGTATACCAAGGCAGTTGTTAAACTTCTCAAAACAGTAGATTTGGAACCTCTCCCTCACTAATTTGTTTGAGATTTTGATGGAAAGATGTAGCCATTATTTAAAAATGCCCTTACGACTTTTTGGCAAATTCAAATGGGCATATCTGACGAACTCATGAGACAGGCTGCCAAAAAACCAGAAAACTAATTCTAAAAGCAGCAATGAGATGAAATATTAAGAGTTATATTATTATTTTCTCATCTAAGTGGCGATTTTTAACAGCCCTGAGGAAGTGATAAGACGATGCCATTACGCATGTGTTGTAGTTTTATAATAAAACTGAAATTAATTCATTAATTTGCACTGAAACTTCCTATAATGGAGCAGTGATTTTTTGTTTGTATACATATGACTTAATCGACTCCTACACATTAAATTTGGAAAATTCCTAGCTCAACTCAATAAGTATGGAAAACACACTGCAAGTATAGACTTGGCACTGGCTGCATTCACAACAGCTCACAGCATCATTCAGTGATTATCATATTTGTGGTGCATCATCTTGCCTTGTGTGTCCTGGATCGGCAAGAGCAGTAAACTGCACACCACCACTGGCAAGGCCCTTGGAAAACAATCAAGTCATTATTTTTTCTGGTTTCAGCGGGTAATAATAAAGGAAGTTCCTAATCAGACCACTGAAAGAGCATTTCCCTGGTAGCCGTATGCGAAAACTCATTAACCTGCATTGTAGACAGTTGCAGGAACACAGATAATGCACATCCTAGTGATGGAAGATTTCCCCATGAACTTCAATGTAAATAACCCATTCGTCACTTTCTGATATGACTGAGTAGGTGACCGTTTACCACTCCTGGCAAAGATATGATAACAGTTACCTACCTGTAAAAATGGTTTTGTAGCTTTTATCTATTTGAAATTCATGTGCAGCGCATTATTCCACCGTCTAATGGTTGGGTCTGAAGGTGCTTTTAGTGACCTTTATTTTTTAATATTGCCTTTATATGTCAATTTATGTGGATTCAGTAGGACTTATTGTGAATTTGACCATTAGCCCCCATTGCATTTTTGCCATTGGGTTCGAAGGTGTGTGAGTAGATCAACAAAAATGTAAAGTTGAGTGGTAAATTAAGAATTTGAGGAAATCGAGAGACACCTGCTGGAGGTCGATCATTACTGGAACCTGAAGACAGTTCTTTGCCTGGAGATGTTCAACTGAGTTGGACAAAGCATACAGGGAAAGGCTTGTTATCTCTAAAGTTCCTCAACATCATTTTGTATTATGAGCACAATGTTTAAGTTCTGTCCAAACTATAACCGAAAGCTTGCCATCAACAACGAACAGCCAGTGTAGTGTGTATGCCTCCCAAGAGATCATAAGTTAGAGAATTGTAAAGCCTGCTAATTTCCTAAACAATAAACTAGCTCTCACTGAAAATATTATATTGGCACAGCGGGCAAAAGTGGACATGGAAGGGCAGAAAAAGCAAAGGAAGCAGGAATTCAACTCTATCCATTCGTTTTTCAGAATTTTCAAAAGATTAGTATATATTTCAGGATAAATTTTATTGAGCAATTTTTCAAAAAACAAATGAACAGGGAAAAAAAGACATTCAGAGAACACAAGGGTTCAATTTAAGGTATACAGTACAAATGAGGTGAGTCCTGGAGGCTTGATCAGGACCTGAAGGTCTAGAATACAGAGCAAAATCCAGGTAACAGTTGGCAAGTGAAAGCAAAACAACACGTGGAGAATAGATAAACCCAAGGTATGTAATTTGGTGTAAAAATAAGTGATAGAAGTAAAATAAAGAGTAGGATGAAGGGGAAAGGAAGGGCACTAATAGGTATAGGGTCAAGACACATTTATCAGTGGATAAAATCTAATGAGATCTTGAAACATATAAGTGCAGATGCATTCAGATAGATGCTCCACCCTATCTGGTAGTTCCACCCAGGGTTTTGGAAGGTGCGATATTAGTTCTAAATATAGGGGGTGAGAAATAGAGAATCACAAGTGGTTTGGAGGTGGCGAAGTGGTTATCAAGGAAGTTCCAGATAGATGTATTTAGGTGTTTTGTAGTAAGGTGTTGTATAAGAGAGAGTCATGAAGAATACAATTTCAATTCAGACCTCAAAGTAGTTTGAGAAGCCAAAAACAAGGCTTCAAGATTACACTTCAGAGCATGACCGAGTAACAAAACTTAAAGAGAAAACGACTGTGTCGACAGACCTTGCAAACTCGTGAACACAGGAAGTTTTGGAGGCAAGAAAGATTAAAAAATCAATCAACGTAGAGACTATAGCATTACATGAAAAAGAAACCGTGGCGAGGAGGCTTTAAGTGTTCATAAAACTCCTAAACCATTAGAAATTAAAACACCTAGACAAGGCATTGACATTTTCAAACTGAACAACTAGAACACCTCCGTTGTATTTCAATTGCAGGAGGACAATACTTTGAAGGACAGAACCTCAAGTCGATGCCTAAAAAAAAATAACAAGCACTGGCGTTGCCAATAGGTCTCGCATTAGGAAAGTGTGGGCTATTGGTATTGTAAATGACAATTATTTTTTTAATATGTGTTGGCACTGAAAATATATAAATTAATAGCATTGTTATTTACAAAGCCAATAGCTTACACTTTCCTAATGAATTATTCAGATTATAAACATGAGCCATGTGGCAAGAGCGCCTCCTGCCGGTAGATTTAAGACTGGTGTTAGTCTCTAAAATGACCTCCTCTTAATCTACAAATGTAAAACTTGAAAAGAAATAAGTAAACAAAATAGAGAAGAAGTACCTGAAGGACGGAGCACATAAAACTAAATAATGAAGACATGAATTATAATGGACTAACCCTGCACCACGAAGAAACTCAAGGCTCGTTTTGATATTTCATTACGTAGCTTCATGTTTTTTTTATTAATTGTTGATACAAAACTCCAGCCACAAGGAAAATATAGCATTGCCTAAAGTAGGAGTGAAAGTTAACAGTGAAAACGAGAGATTGTTGATAAGCAGAGTGCTAAACACATGTAGAGAGCATTCCGTATATTTTGAAAGTAAAAAACGCTGTGAAAGCCTTGGAAAACTAGATGTGCGGGCAGGCCAGCAGTGAATAATTAGGGGAGAGAGAGGGGAGGTGCTGGGGAACAGATGGCCGTGAAGCAGGGGGCACCCTTTGAAGTCACGGCCTGCGGCCGTGAATAAGTGAGGGCGGGGGGCGGGGCAGCGGAAGCCTTTGATGAGGCAAATGCTGCTGGCAAAGCTGGCTGGGGAGGGGGAAAGTTTATGGCCCAAAAGCGCATGCCTGTGGCCACGTGAACTCGAAGAAAACCACATGGAAAAACCCATGGTTTCACGAGTATTTTGAGCACTTGAATTCTAGCTCCCTCAATGCGCTTGCGCGCATTGATAGGTCGCGAGACCTAAAAATAAAAAAAATGTTATTCAAAAGTTACTATGAAAAATTCCGGACCCAACCACCAGATGGCGGAATGATGCACATCATAGGAATTTAGAAGAAATTTCAAGTTACAAAATCTAGCTACCGACAGCTTAGACAATCATCCAATGCCACAAATGTCGGGGTGCTTTGGAGAGGGTGATAGGAATTGCATCAACTTGTTACTGCAAGAAAAACATTGTTATTGTGTTTTTGTTTTGTTTCCAGCAGCACTGAAAGTTCAGTTAGTTTTCATTTAGAGCACGATGAACTGTTCTTAACTTGAGCTTGACTACGTGACACAAATATTCCTTCTGAGTCCACAGGCCACTCTTTGCTAGAGTTAACTGCAGTGGCTTTCTCAACCCAACAGGGAGGCATCTTTCACAATCGACAGATAAAGAACTAGCTCTTGGAAGCCCTCACATCATGTTCTCGTACACCCCCCACTAAGCTACCTTCTCTATTCAATCTTTCCCCACAAGCACGGACTACACATCTTCTCTTTTCTTCCATAAGGGTCCACACCTGCCACTTATGAGGAGGGGGCGGGACCTCGTGCCGTGAAGTACCTAGGAGGCACTATATCGTGTGTCAAACTGTGTGAATTGGCAGGTATGAGGGTCACTCTCACAGGAGCCTTTTCATGATTGTGATGCGAGATTCCATTGTAATGGGGACAGGTGAAATTCAACAAGCCAGTGCACAAGGTTTAGTTGAAAACATCAACGCTGATGATGGAGCAATCTGCTTTCGTGCATGTTCTGACCTTATCTTGGCGGGATTGTAGGGTTGACACGGTGTGCATCTTGTACCACTTTGTTCTAAGAAAAAACCTATATCCATTGTCCCCCGATAAAAGCTAGTATAGATTAATTTTCTTCTGAAATAAGAAGTTACCACTCCCATGCACTTTGAGAAGTTACCGTGGCATTATTTTAGGACAAATGGTAGAACTGGCTTGAACTGCAAGTGCTGGTTTTCCACAAAACTCAACTGCACTATTGGGACATTCAGATGTGGAAATATTAATCTTGTATATTGTTGCAAAACTGCAATCAGCTTTCAGGAATTGACAAAAACCCGGTGATGTGGAAGCATGAATTCGACTTTTTTAATATATTATGTGTAGTTTATTTTTGAGCCCAAAATGGGCCTGTATTCCATCATCAGACCTTCCTGATCACTTGTCTAGCGAGTACCTGCCTCTATTACCAAAGACAGACATGCAGAAAAGTGTGCACCTCATGAGTAGGGTGTTTGGCCCTAACAATAATTAATATACATTTGTTTATTCTTGCAGCAGATTAGCGATGTTGCTTGTACTATAGTGGGAAACACGTGTTTGTGGAGGGGGGGGGGGAGGGCGTGGGATGGCGGGAGAGAGAGCTTCACACATGAAGGTAAATGGCTACTGGTCTCTATTTCCTCCCAAGGTAGACAAATCCATGACATTCACCACAGTGCTGCTAAGCTGCTACCACATCTGATTGCCTTTTTTCACCTTGTTCATGAAACTTAGTCTTTCCTCACTTGGAAGATCATCTTTTCACCCCAGTACATTATCAAACAGCAATCATTTCTACCTCCACAGGAATGTAGTGGAACACGCACTGTGGAGGAAGATTTGCAGAACTTCTTATATAACAGCTTATATTTCACGCAAAACCCCTAAGGTTCGACTACATTTTATGCAGGTCCTGACTCAATCACGGATAATGGAGGTCGTCATATTCTAAATCTTAAACAATGAAAGTTGCCATCTTTTCTGATTTATGCAGGATCATTGTCATGACAGACATTTGACGCAGATATTGTCCGGCCATATCTTTCTAAGAACTGTGAAAGCATCAAGTCATTCGAATGACGACACAGATACAACACCTGATGCAACATTCATCTAGGTAAAATTTCTACTTTTCACCATGTCGAGGTTAAATATGAACATATACAGACATTGAGCCAAAATAGTGTAGTCTGAATTGATATCATTTTACCTTATGTGTTCATAGGGAAACGTCTGGGACACACTCCTTGATTCACAGATTCTATGTCAGACATTCCTAAACTTATGTCAGAAGAACAGAGCTGTAACTTCCTCTTGGAACAATTTGAAATGATCCTCCACCAGGTGTTCTTGATTGGTCACCATGACAGGAGGAAAAGAAAGGAAAGGAAGAGAAAAGTCCTCCTGAATGATCTGCAAGACCCACTTGTCCGATGTTATGGACCTTCACCGGAGGAGATGATGGACTCTCACGCCAACTGGAGTAGTGTGGTCTTGCAGAGTCAGACTAGGAGTGCTTGGAGGCTGCAGATGGCGAGGGCTGGGCAGCCAATGACTTCTGGCTTACATTCCTTGGTCGGAATGAATCAAGTTGAAGTCCCCGCACAACTTGGGAAGTCTGCGCAGGACTGTGACTGGGATAAGGATGACACGGCAGGAAACCCAGAGCGTCCGCTTCCCCCCATTCCATTCCAAAGCTTCAGAGATCATCTGCGGCGTACCCCAGGGATCCTCCCTCAGCCCAACGCTGTTCAACATTTACATGGCCCAGCTCGCACACGTAGCCCGATAGCACGACCTCAACATAATCTATGCCGACGACACTCAGCTGATCCTCTCCCTCACCAAGGACCCCATAACCGCCAAAGCCAACCTCCACGAAATAATGAAGGCCGTCGCCGACTGGATGAAGACCAGCCGTATGAAGCTGAACTCTGACAAGACGGAGGTCCTCATCCTCGGCTACAACCCTTAAGCCTGGGACGACTCCTGGTGGCCGACGGCACTGGGGGCAGCCCCGACACCCACCGACCACGCACGCAACCTGGGAATCATCCTCGACTCAACGCTCTCAATGACCAAGCACGTCAACGCCGTCTCCTCCTCCTGCCTCAACGCCCTCCGCATGCTCCGCAAGATCTACAGATGGATCCCGACAGATACAAGAAAGACAGTCACCCAGGCCCTCGTCAGCAGCAGACTAGGCTAACGAAACGCCCTTTATTAAGGAGCCCCAAACAAGCTCATCAAACGACTACAACGCATCCAAAACGCCTCGGCACGACTGATCCTCGATGTACCAGGCCACGGCCACATCACCCCCCACATGAGAAACTTGCACTGGCTCCCCGTCAACAAGAAGATATCCTTCAAGCTCCTCACCCACGCACACAAGGCACTCCACAAGACCGGCCCAGCCTACCTCAACAGACGGCTCTCCTTCTACATCCCCAACTGCCAGCTATGCTCCGCCGACCTCCCACTCGCCGCCGAGCTCTCACTCGCCACCGTCCCGCGCATCCGAAGAACAACCACCAGTGGGAGATCCTTCTCCCACCTCGCCGCCAAGACATGGAACACCATCCCACTGAGCCTACGACAGACCCAAGACCTGCTGACCTTCAGGAGGATACTCAAGACCTGGCTGTTCGATCAGTAGGGCCCCCACCACACCGCCTTGAGACCCTCGGGGGTATGTAGTGCACTTTACAAATGATTGATTAATTGACTGATTGAAACTTCTTCCTTTGACAAGAAAGGTAGACTGGCCATGAGGAGAAGAAGAAAGGCCCAAGGATCTGGCCGTAGCTCGAGTCTCCTTGAACCGCACTAGGGCAGAGTCTGACTTTTCCCCAAAAAGACTGGTTCCATCAAACAGGTTGTCCATCAGGTTTGCCTGGACATCGTAGGAGAAGACAATTTTCCCAAGCCAGGCATGGCGGCCCAAGGCCACTGTCTATGAAATTGCTCTGCCCAGTGAATCAGTTGTGTCAAAGCCACACCTTATGGCCAATATTGCTACAACTTTCCAGTCCTTAACCTTCTGAGAGAGCACAGCCCTGGCCTCCTCTGGGACTTGTGGCAGCCCTTGCGCAACTGTCTCACAAAGGGAGTGGGAGAAATGGCCCAATAAACATGCAGTGTTCACCAACCGCAATGCGAGACTGGAGGAAGAAAACATCTTCCCAAGTGACTCCAGCCTATTGGAATCCCTAACCGGAGGGGCGGATGGGAATGCGCCCTGGGAGGCAGAAGCCTGCACCACCAAGCTTTATAGGGTGGGGTGTTGGCTGAGGAACTTTGGGTCGCCCGGTGCCGGGCGATAGTGGCGTGCAATTGTCCCATTCCAGGAGCCACTGTGCTAGGCTTGGACCACGTACCTACAAGGACATCAATAAGTGCCTCATTGAAGGGCAAAAAGGGTTCAGACGTGGAAGCCCCGGGCTGAAGGACTTCGGTCAGGAAATTGGTCCTGACCTGCACAGAGGGCAACTCAAGTCCGAGGACCTTGGCTGCCCTCTTAACCACCATGGCATAAGATGCCCCCTCCTCTGTAGCCAGTTTTTCAGAGAGCATGCCAGTATCTGGATAAGTATCCAGTCCACTGGCCTCCCCAAGTTCCCCATACCAGTCCTTCTGCTCTGCAGACACATCCTGGTGTTCGAAAGGGTCCATGAACCCCCTCCCGTTCCTCTCCCGAGCCTAAAACATCCTCAAAATGTTCAGGCAACAACATAGAACCCCTGGGTTCTGTCGATGACAATCAGCATAGAATGACGCCGTTCCGACTCAGTGTCATCGGAAATAAGGATGGGGCTGGCACCACAAGTGGGCATCACCGGCACCGACATCCGGTCTGACACTGGGGAAGGTCACGTTGGCATGACCGGTGGCATCCCGGATCCGGGATCAGATCCCTGAGGCCCCACCAGAGCGGACGGTGTCCAATCCGATGGGGCCTCTTCTGACCCGATGGGGCTCGAGGGCACACCAGAGGGGTCGGGCCCACTCAAATACACGACTCATGGTCTCTGAAAAATCTTTAATTTGAGCGGGGGTCGCTCCATCTCCCAGAAAGGGAGGGTGGCGTGAAGTCAACCTTGGCTCTGCAGAGCTCTGCCTAGAGCATCGGTGCTCCTTACCTCGTTCGTCGATGGACGACAGTCGAGGCGAAGATGAAGTCATTTGGATGACTTCTTCTTCTTGTGCCTCTTTCCAGAGTGTCCCGATGACCTCAAGTGTGACGAAGAGAACTTGGGGTTCCGGGAGCGGTTCCGCGACATCATCTTCTTCAATAGGGACCGGGACCTACGCAGAGTCTGGCTGATTGGTATCGACTGTAAAGACACAAGGAGCTTCAGAGCCTGCTCACGCAAGGCGTGCGGAGCCATAGCCCGATTGAGCACAACTTCCGATCATGGTCGCGCTCAAGACACCAGAGGCAGACTAGGTGAGGATCGGTAACCGACATCATACGGTGACCGGCACCGCGCAGTTTAAATCTTGTCTTCCTTAAAGACATCCTCAAACACAATGTTGAAAAAATTCCATCCAAAGACAACAGAGTCGAAAAAAGGCCTGTCAAAAAGCGGCAGAAGAGTAGCTCTTCCCAGATCAGCGATTAACTGGCGCGGAAATAAAAGAAATGAGATCCGTGCGCCTGGGTGGCGCCTATATAGGTGACCGCGATGTCACAACCGAAATAACGATGGCGACTACGTCACACAGAGTCGAATGGAGCCACCCAAAGGTGCACGCAAGAGGTATTGCTCGAGCAAAAGTTTCCGGATCAAGCCTGAAACCAGGGAAATTCAAAGGTAAGGAATCTGTAGCTAGAAGTCTATCAGATATTCCAGTTTCTGAAAAGATTTTGTATAAAAGGGCACTTGACCACTTGTTAGAAGTCCCTCGTCCAGATTATCGCATTCGATTCTGCCAGAGATGCTCTCACGTACTGCCCGCACACAGCCGAGCCCTGGAGAAATAGAGCTACCGTAGCGTGTATTTGCACTACTATAATAACACTGATTTCACGCCTTCAATGAGACAGACAGTCTTTGCTCTCACTAAGGTATGCAGTGCGTCTCCTCTCCCTAACAAACTCTAGACTGCAAGTTGCTCTGAATTCTGGGCTCTCTTAGTATATAAAGAGCTTAGAAGTAGGCATAAGGGTGTTAGGTGTTAGACAACATTTTAACCATGTTAGAAATGTTCATTTTATTCTCATTGTTCATAACGTGCCTTTTTGCATTTTATATAATATACTGTGTAGTTGTTTAAGCTATACTGAGAAACAGGTTATTCCTGTAGTGATAAATACTTTTTGAAAAAAAAAGTTTATTCTTCTTAATGCAGTGGGCATATTATAAGGTGAATATTAAAATAGGCATGTTACTGTTACCATGTTGCCCCTTCATAGGGATTGTTGGTAACCCAAAAGCAATACCTATATTTCAATAGTTAGTGTTCTGTGGAGCTACAATAACCGGTCTCTCACATGTATCCTTGGTGCACTGAACCAGGTTCACCTGTGTCAACTGTGGGTGGGAAAGAACACCTTGTAGAGCTACGGCAAAGTTGTAGCCTACACAACAATTTGTCTGGTGTTTTGAAGGTTATGCTTTTTTGCAAAAGATATGAATATTGAGTCTGCTTAAGGCCCCATACCGAAACACAGAAGATACTGCTACTGTGACAAGTTGACAACTTTGTTATGGCTGGGCAAAAAAATCCCCATCACGGGCTCTATTAAGTCTGGTTCTAATGGCATCAGTGGCCTAGACTGAGCGCTTTGCAGTACAGCTTTAAGTAACAGAGGATATAGCATGAGGGACAGCTAACACAATTTTTAGTTTTATGGCTCCCATCATAGGTCTTAATGAAAAGTAATGGTAGTATTTATTAACAAGCTTCTAGGTAGGGACCAAGTCAGGGAATATGACCTTCATGACGATTCTGAGGTTATGTCACCCATAGGACTGTACTTCAGGAAACAGTCTAAGGTGTCTGAGCTCTTGAGGTTTTCCTAAGGCACCCAGTCTCTCTCTGATGTTAATGCAAGCCTTTTTCTTGGTGACTTTTAAGCTGGGAGGGTGATCTTTCTTGTTGAATGCTTCTGGTATGTAGACTTTAGAAGATCTTTTTCCAATGCCTGCCATCTGGGTAAGAATGAATGAATAAATGAATGAATGAATGAAATGGATTTATGAAGTGCCTAGTAACTCCCAGGAAATTTCCCCGTCCTAAGCAGAATTGGGGCCTGGCGAGTCAAGAACAGGTGGACTACTAGCTCTTTCTGAAGAGCCCGGTGTACTCTGGGGATTACTGCCAGTGCTGCTTCTCCAGATCTGAGTGCTCTGGAGGGAGTGTTAGCCTTGATCAGGGGGAAGAGGTAGCTGGGACCCCTCCCATTCATTATCCTATGTGCAAAGCACAGGGCTTTAAACGAGATTCTATGTTTAACTGGGAGCCAGTGGAGTTCAGCCAGACAGTGGCTAATGGAAGACCATTTTAGTAGCCTTAGAAGCATCCGGGTTATAGCGTTTTGTACTCTTTGCAGCATCGCCAGCCTGCCTCAGGAGGTACCCAAATAGAGCACATTACAGTAGTCAAGCCGATATACCAGCATGGCCTGCACTACTGTTTTTGTGCTGCTGCTGGTATTAGCCTCAGTAGCTTCTTTATTAGTCTCAGCACCCCAAAGCAGATGCCCACTGTGGCCCTGATCTGACTATCAAACAACAGCTGCACATCAAAAACATTGCCTAGATGTTTCACTTTAGGGTTTGGGCACGGGGTGGGGCCCAAATCTGCTGGCAACCATGCCGATGACCAGATTGAGGGCTGTTTCCCCACCATCAGCACCTCTGTTTTCTCTGCATTCAACTTCACCCAGATAGCTTGCATCCATGTCGCAAAGTCAGCGAGGCATAATGTAAAATGTACTGCAGTCCTATCATCATCGTTATCTAGTGAGATAATAAGCAGAGTATCATCAGCATATGACACCACCTTCACTCAGTGGCCCTCGATAACGTCGTCCAATGGGCGCAGGTAGAGGTTAAAAAGAGTGGGGCTTAGTGCCCACCCCTGAGGCACCCCCCTCTGTAATGGGATAATGTCCGAAGTGTAGGGCTTCTGAATAACCTGAAACAAGCGTTTATGAAAGGCTCTACCCTTAATACCCTGTGTCCACAGTGGATCCAGTAACACAGAGTGCGAGGCTGTATCAAATGTTGCGCTGAGATCTAGCATGATGAGAGCCCTCGATTTCCCTTCGTCAGCCAACCTGCGTAATGTCTCTGAGGCCAGAAGCAGGGCCGATTTCCGTACTATACTGTGGCCTAAAACCTGATTGGGTCTCATGTAGGATATTCTTCTCTGTGATGAACTCTGTCCATTGTAAATTGATGTGACTTTCAGCCAGTTTAGCCATAAAAGGAAGTAGAGAAATGGGGCGAAAGTTCTCTGGTTTAGAGGGATCAAGAGAAGGTTTTTGTGGGAGTGGGATCACCATGGCATGCTTCCAATCAGCCGGAAGTCGGCTGGCCTAAAACAACATATTAAGCACAGAACAGATGCAGATCGACCTTAAGGAGCAATGATGTCCTTGGTGGTAGATTCTAGATTCTTCTCTGTTCAAGATCTCACAGAGTGTGTCTCCATGATACCATTCCCCTTGACAGAGTGTTTTGACCTCACGAAGTGGATCAGCAACTGCGCGGACGAACTCGCCCCACTGAGGAGCCCGCCCAGCAGACCCGGCAGCAAGAAGGCCCCATGGTTCACCGAGGAACTCAAGAGCTCCAAGAAGAACTGCCGAACCCTCGAGAAAGTCTGGAGAAGGGAACCGACACCGGACAACAGGACCTCCTTCAAACTTGCCACCCGGAAACACCACCAGCTGATCCGCGCCGCCAAGAAAACAGCATTCAAGGACCGGTTGGACAACAACGCACACAACTGCAAGGAACTCTTCAACATCGTGAAAGAGCTGGACAACAACGCACACAACTGCAAGGAACTCTTCAACATCGTGAAAGAGCTTTCCAACCCCAGCGCAGGAAACAACGACATCACCCCATCGCAAGACCTCTGCAACTCCCTCGCTTCGTATTTCCACAACAAGATCGCGGACATACACAACAGCTTCAACAACCAACCAACGCACACCAGGACCGAACAACCACCGCCCACCACCACCCTCCACGCCTGGACCCCGATCAGCACCGAAGACACCATCCGCACGATGAACTCCATCCACTCCGGATCACCGACCGACCCCTGCCCTCACCACGTCTTCAACAAGGCCGACGCGGTCATCGCACCCCACCTGCGAGACATCATCAACACATCCTTCGCCACCACCATCTTCCCGGAGAGCTGGAAACACGCCGAACTCAGCGCTCTACTCAAGAAACCAACAGCTGACCCCACCGACCTCAAGAATTATCGCCCCATCTCGCTCCTCCCGTTCCCAGCCAAAGTCATCGAGAAGACCGTCAACAAGCAGATGGCCGCCTTCCTCGAGACAAACGGATCCCTCGACCCCTCACAGTCCGGCTTCCGAGCCAACCACAGCACCGAGACCGCCCTCATCGCCGCCACCGATGACATCCGAGCCCTGATGGACAATGGAGAAACAGCGGCCCTCATCCTCCTAGACCTCTCCGCGGCATTCGACACGGTCTGCCACCGCACCCTAGTACGGCGCCTCAGCAACATCGGAATCCAGGACAAGGCGCTGGAATGGATCATCTCCTTCCTCGAAGGAAGAACACAGAGAGTCCGCCTACCACCGTACAAGTCAGAGGCCTCCGAAGTCATCTGCGGCGTCCCCCAAGGATCATCTCTGAGCCCCACCCTCTTCAACGTCTACATGAGCCCCCTCGCGGCCATCGTACGCAAACACAACCTCAGCATATTCTCCTACGCCGACGACACCCAGCTGATCCTCTCCCTGACCAACGACCCCGCCGCCGCCAGAGCCAACCTGCACGAAGGGATGAAAGAGGTAGCCGAGTGGATGACGACCAGCCGCCTGAAACTGAACTCGGACAAGACGGAGGTCCTCATCCTGGGCTCCTCACCCTCCGCCTGGGACGACTCCTGGTGGCCTCCCGCCCTGGGCACCGCACCCAAACCGACAGACCATGCACGAAACCTGGGCTTCATCCTGGACTCCTCCCTCTCCATGACCAGGCAAGTCAACAACGTCTCCTCGGCGTGCTTCAACATCCTACGCATGCTACGGAAGATCTTCTGGTGGATCCCCACCGAGACCAGGAAGACCGTCACCCAGGCCCTCGTCACCAGCCGGCTGGACTACGGCAACGCCCTCTACGCCGGTACCACCGCCAAGCTCCAGAAGAGACTCCAGCGGATCCAGAACGCCTCAGCCAGACTCATCCTCGACATCCCACGAACCAGCCACATCTCCGGACCTCTGAGAGACCTTCACTGGCTCCCCGTCAACAAAAGAATCACCTTCCGCCTCCTCACCCAGGCACACAAAGCCCTACACGACCAAGGCCCGAGCTACCTCAACAGCCGAGTCAACTTCTACGCTCCAAAACGCCACCTCCGATCAGCCAACCACGCCCTCGCCGCCGTCCCCCGCATACGAAGAGCGACAACAGGAGGAAGGTCCTTCTCCTACCTGGCCGCCAAGACCTGGAACTCCCTCCCGACCGACCTGCGCCTGACCCAAGACCACCTCTCCTTCAGGAAGAAGCTGAAGACCTGGCTGTTCGAGCAGTAGCGGCACCCCCCCCCCCCCAGCGCCTTGAGACCCTACGGGTAAGTAGCGCGCTCTATAAGTGCCATTGATTGATTGATTGATTGACATTAATCGCTTGGCATCAAGCAATTTCACCCTCAAATGTTTTGGCAAGGAGTGCTTCAATTTCAATCTTAACGTCATTCTTGCCATTCGAGATACACGTCGACACATAAATTGTCTAACCTCACTTTTTATTTACCCTCTCTGTATTGGGGGAAATGGAGAAGTGAGTCTCAAAATGTAGAGCAGAGGTAGAGGAGGAGGAGGTGGAACCTCCCCATGGATTAGGAATATGCTGAGATTTAAGTAGCAGATTTTGTGGAGGCACGTACTTAAAACTCCAGACTGCAGGCCAAATTCATATCAAGTCTTTCAACATTTGTAAAACACGGCTTTCTTAGACATTATGAATGACAGAACACAGACTGCATGTGGACATGTTGTTATGTTAGTACATGATAAAGTATTACTACTCAGACTAAAACAAAGTCCAGAGATATCAAAAGAATTGCACTAGAGAGAAAAAAACGGAAGAGCACATTAAACAGGCAGTGTTACAAAGGACAAAATACACAAGAGGAACACACGTGAAAAGGATGATGAAATGAAAACGAGGCACAAGTAAAAGGAGCAACGAGCATAATACATAAATGAAGACTTGGGGGGGGGAAGAGGAAGCATGCTGGATCGCCTCTATTTAAAAACAAATGAAGAAAAAAAAGAAGGTGAAATCTTAGTGATGTAATGTAAAAAGATGCATGGCGAGAAAGTATTGCTTCTTATAGAAAAAAACTAAAACAATGCTATGCATCACGATATTTCTCAGACCCTTTTTTCTAGCTTGAAGGATATGTTAAAAATGGTGAATACATTGTGCTTATGTGGAAGAAACCTATACAAAAAAGAAAAGTACACTAAGAAAAAAGGCAAATGGTGTGACCTACACCAAAGGATGCCATACGAAGTGGGACTTATTTTATAGGCTTAACTGTATTAATAAACAAAATGAGAAAATGGTCAGAGTCCTGTGTTCACGGATCCCAACTACCCAGAAGAAAAAATAACTGCCTCTTATCAGTCATAACAGAGCCTTTTGGCTTGAAAACAATGCACTTTAGCACTCTAAGAAGCTACATTAGCTTTCTTTAATTGGTTTTCCTTTTTAAAAGAGGACTAATTGTTTATTCTTTAATAACATATTTAACAAGAATTTGGAACTGGTTTAATGCGCTGCATTCTGCTAACATTCCACAATAAGTATGTTGTCGTTTGTGGACAATTAAAATGCATTAACTGCAATGAAACTTTATATTAAGAGGATGCACAGAACTAGCATATAATCAAATATTTATAGTGAACAAATCAACATATGGGCAGGTCCAAAGCTCCTCCTTTCAATACTGCTTCGTAAAGCTCTCTTTCTGGTGGCCACATAAGCTCTGGCACACAGTTGTGCTGTTGGAGGCACCAAAATAAAAGTAGTCTCCATTAGTGAATTAAATATCAAAAAAGTGTCCTATGCAAATTGCGGCACATTTAAAATTGTTAAGGCACATTGTATGAGTTTTGCAAGGTATGGAAGCCTGCATAGATTTGATGTTGTGACAGGTGTAGTTTGTTTTAAAATCATGGAAATCAACAGTACAACCGGCACAGCAGACCATAAAACTGGCGCACAAATAGCCAAAAAACAGCCTACGCACTGACCTGTCAGGCCAGTCCATCAGGCACCTCCTGATTACCCTATAGGCTATTCGACCCTGAGAACAGGTAAATAAAAAATAACTACGGTTATAAAGCATTTAGGAATTCCGCATAAGGGTCGTTTTTTAATATCCTATCATGAAGAGCCTGCACGCCCCGTCGATTCTGCTTATGGTGTCCTATCATATGGTATTGCCAGTTATGCTAGTTGATTGTAGGGCAGCAACAAAGGACCTCTATTTCGGTTTGTCTTGGGTATGTTGCTGTACAGTTCCTCAGCAGTGGTTGAGGGCTTTCATTTCGGTTTCGAGAATTCACCTCCAGGTGTTCTTTTGCATGCCTATCTTCCATTTGCCTTCGGCAGTAAGTGTTCTTGTGATGGAGTTGTGTTCTCTTCGAGTGGTGGGCCCTATCCTACTCATAATAATGGAGTTCATGCTCTCTTGCCTGCATCTGGTGAGCAGTTCCTAGTTTGAAATAGTTTGCAGCCAGAAAATGTGAAAAAGTCTTCGCAGTTTACTGGTGTGGAAGGCTGGCAGTTTGAAAATGTGCCTTTTCATCATCCCCCGGCATTTTGTTCCATACAATAATGTGGGCAGAGCACAGCTCTGGTAAGGCATCAGCTTGATGTTGTACTGAGATGACCTTCACATACTGTTCAGCATTCTGAAGGCATTCCTGGCCTTGTTCAGTCTGCTCTGGATGTCACTGCCTGTACCTCCCATCGTGTTGATCTGCAAGCCCACTTGCTGTGCATAGATGTTGAGGAGAAACATCTTTTCATGCATATGCTGGGGTGTGTGAGAGAGCAAAGTTAGGGCATTTGCATCGTCAAGGTCGTCCAGTGTAGAGAATAAGGTATGGCTTGGTCTTCTGTCACATCACCCAATCAATGACTAGGTTGAAGAGTAACATCATGCATCTCTGTCTCACACCGCTCTTGACTTCAAATCTATACTTGATATCTCCCACCGTGCAGTTAAAATTATGATAGATGCTCTTGATCAGGAGAACTATCTACTGTGATATGCCATAGACTCACTGTAAACGCTAGAGCGGTCACGTGGATACTGTCAAAGGCCTTCTCAGAAATCAAGGAAGTTGTTGTCTCTGCCACTCCATGCACTGCTCTATGATGTTGTGTAGAGAAGGTCTCTGCCACGCCATGGACTGCTCTATGATGTTTGGTAGAGTAAGGTTCGCCTCAATGCTCCCTCTGCCCTTCCTGAACCCATCCTGTTCTTTTCTTAACTGCTTGCTCACTACATCAAAAATGCAGTTATAATGATTTTTGCCAGGATTTTGCTCAAAGATGACAGTAGGGTTACTCCAACTCAGTTGTTACAGTTGGTTAATGATTCCTTTCATGTTTATGGTTTCACTGTGGTGTTAATCTCTCAATGAAGGGCATTAAGCATCAGACTGATCTTTTCCATTGAGCTTTACCCAAATGTGGCATACAACGACCCAATGAGACAAACAAGCCTGTGTGAGGTTTCCGTTGTAATATGATCCATGCTGCATTAATTAGAAAATTAACTTAAAATTAAACAGAAGAGAGCTGGAGGCACTTTCCCCGGTGACTTGCTGAGCTCAGTGCCACGGCTACACACAAACCTTTGACGGCAGGCTGAAATGTTCAAATAAGGGTAAGCAAACATCTTACACGATTTAAATGAGGAAGGACCAATATACTGATGAAATGTGCATTCTGATTACGATACCAACGATACCAAGTCAAAGAACTGCATACAATCCCAATAAACCCCTATTCTTTCATCAGTCTCCCTTCCCCTGCCCTCCTTCTCTCTGCATTAACACCTTGTCCTCTCATCCTTGCTTTTCTAGTGCTCACAGGTCATGATCTAACGAGGATTTTCATTAAAAAAATGTAATACGAGGAGCTAGCGTATTTCTAAGTTTTGACAATTTTTGCATATGAGGCGACAGAGGCAGAATGAGTGGGAGTATATATATCCCAAGATCGAACAGTTTTGATGATGTGGGGAAGCAAGGGCAAGAACTGATGGGTAAAAGTTAGCAATGTATTGACTAAGGGAATATACAATTGTGTGTATGCAAATAATCTGCTAGAAAAAACATTATTTGACCCAAATAGTTGCAAATGAATATATTTTCAACAAAAAGAACACAAGAGGATGGGGTCACACTTGCACTGTAGTAGGCCGGGAGGTGGGTAGGACTGGGGAAAACAGTTAGGAGACCGTCTCTGTTATACAGCATTGCAAAAGGAAATCACTGTGACAAACATAGTGAAGAGGGGTGAATGGGACAGTGTGAAACAGTTCAATGGGGGAAGATATTACACAACAGGGAGCAGTACGGTTAAGTGAGAGGGAGGAAGGCAGCTGATGTGTGGAATGATGGAAAGGGGAAACATTAAGTCAGGGAGGGGTTGAGAAATGAGTAGGGTGATCTATGGCATACAGTAAAAGACATTACAGAAAGGTAGGTAGGTAGGTCTTCAAAGGTACTGAGATTGGGTAGATTATTGGAAAGATGTATGGCATGAAGAACGGAAGGTGTTAACAATGACGATGGTGGTGTATAGACGTGACCCAGACATAACTGTATTCATGGCCACTTAGAGCAAAGGAGGGCAACCAACCGCTGTTTACAGTGTGGGTCTACGACTCACTCCCGGATATCATCAGGAGGGGAGTTACGAAATGGGCACAGGGGTGTACCACTGGTTAACTGTCACTATTTGGAAAGTACATTTGACCATTTTTGCTCAATGTGTTTTCATACACAGGAAGTGTTTAATAAATGCATAGGGGTCCTAGTAAACCACACCTCTTCAAAGGAGCTAGCTATTTCCATGTCAATCCCTCTCGCACTAGCACAAGCCGTGGGAGTCAAAGAGAGTCCTACCTTGAGGTGCTTCTGCAGCTGGACCTCATGCTGCCTCGTTAGGTGCTCATGCTGCTTCTGAAACTCTGCAAACAGGAGCTGCTTCTGGAGCTGCTGCTGCTGCTTGAGGAGAAGCAGCTCATGCTGTAGCTGTTGCTCCCGCACCATGGGGTCCACTCCAGGCACTGCCCCCCGCAGGTCCGTCCTTAAATCCACTGGACTGGTGCTGCTGCTGGAAGTGGTCGGCATAGTCACAGCGAGCACAGGCTTCACATCAATGGCTGCGGACCAAACAGACAGGTTGAGCTAAACTCACTCCAAAGTGAGGGAAAGATACATGTGTAACATTTGTTGTTCACTGCGAGTATACTTCTCCAGCTCACATGCTATAAATCTACCAAGCTTGCAAGCAGGATCTTCCTAAGGAGTATACTTTTTGAAGGCTGTGAATTTGAGAATGACCAATAAATGCAAAACAATCATTCGAGCAACTCTCACAGTACTAACCCTCAAGAGGATGTTGGGTGACTACCCACTCTTGAAAACAAGCAATTTTTATTGATTAGCAAAACCTAAACGTTAAGCAATCCCAATACAATTGGCCATATATCCTTAGCCGACATCTACTTGCATGCCAGATGCAAATCCTTTCGGTACTGTTTTCACAACTATCAGCATGGGGCTTGCAGTGCCAAATTAGTACAGATATTTTGCAACCTTGGTTTTGAGTATTGTAGCACAGACCAGAGTTTGTAGAATGTTTTACCAGTGGTGTGTTTGTGGTTCCGATACTGTTTTCAGTAAATCGGGGGCACCACTTACCAGCACTTGGGGGGAACCAGGAGAGCGGGCAGACACGCCAACACCGCCAAGAGTCAGCATTTTCCAGTGAGACGCGCACCGCGGCCCCGGGACTGCATTTCCCGGCGGGCTGAGCGGCGGCGCGTCCCTCCCACCCGGAAGCAGCGCCAGGAGGAGCATCAAAACAGCGTGACCCCGGCTGAGCGGGGGGAGGGCACCATTTACCAGCACTTGGGGGGAACCAGGAGAGCGGGCAGACACGCCGACACCGCCAAGAGTCAGCATTTTCCAGTGAGACGCGCACCGCGGCCCGGGACTGCATTTCCCGGCGGGCTGAGCGGCGGCGTGTCCCTCCCACCCGGAAGCAGCGCCAGGAGGCGCATCAAAACAGCGTGACCCCCGCCTCGCGGTTCGTGGGCGGGACGCCGGGCTAAGCCCGGGCAAAGGGCGGGCCCTTTGTGGCCCTCAGAGGCACGAGGAGGACGGGACGGAGCGACCCCCCTTGACCCCTTGACTCCTGTACACTGCCAAGGTAATTACTTTATGATCTTCCTGATATTCTGGCAAGGGAATACCCATTGGACTTAAGTTGCAAATTTTCTAAAAAACTCATAATTTCTTGCGGCCTTGTTATAGTCTAACGTTGCACTCCTCACAATGACTCACAAGGGAGTGTCCAATAAATCCATCAGCCAGAGAGCCCTGCACTCAGGGTCACAAGTTCCTTGCAGCCCATCTCCGCCCACCGCACTAGCGAATGAACCTGCCAAGACCAGTATATCCACCAATCAACCGCCCGATCCAACTAATGGTATAGCGCAACAACTCTCGCTGTTGGACGAGTTAAATTCCCTCTGCAAAACAAGGTATGCTACTGTGGAACCTAGAAATGAAACTAAGTGTCCTTCCCCTTGCCCTGTTAAAAAAACCAGTATGTCAACCCCAATCGCTAGTCCTCTTGTACATCTTCCCCAACCCAAAAATGATCATCCACCAACCACAGTTTTTCCCCAGTCCTCAACTAGCAAAAGGAAGTGGGATGGGGTCAAACCCACAGAGAACAAATCAAAACAACAAAAACTGTGTTTTAGCTCTCCACTGACTGCAACTAACTCCTTTCTAAAACTGGAAGAAAAAATTGACCAATTGGCAACATCCTTCAATTCGAACTTTCTGTCCCAGATTGAACAAATGGTTAGCTCACTCATCTCTCCACTGATTGTCAAAATTTCCACCCTAGAGGATAGGCTGCTGGGAATAGAGAAATGTATTAAGGCCAACCAAATATGTACTGAAAAACCTGTAACATCAATCTGTTCCAACCCACCTGGTACAAGCTGTAACAATCAAACTCACCTCCCAGTCCCTATCCTTTCACCCCCTAATGCCCCTAAAGTTAACCCCAAATCCGGCCCTTTACAATATACTGCTACAAGAGTAGAGCTCAATAATACAACACACATACAGCTACCCCCGGAGGCTACACACCCTTTGTGTGTGTTCTTGCGGGAGTTCCAGCACTCAAACGTGGAAAAATTGAGCGGGAACAAGACTTACTTAAAGTCATGCACTGGTTAACTAAAAACAGGCCTCTGCCCCTAGGATTGGACGGTACCATCATGGCTGTTAGAAGGGTGGGCTGGTTAGGCCCCCTAAAAAAAGATATTGACGGTGACCTTGTTTTAATAAAATTTAGAAGCAGTTCAGTCGTTCCCTACCTGCGAACTTTGTACCCCCGTGAAGGTGTTGGCCCTATATCCGTCTGGGACCTACGTGACTTTTACCCAAGCATGGCATATACCCCTCGCCTAAAACCAAGGGCAGGGTCAGCTCACTCGAAGGGCAGAAATACCTGTGCACTTTGTGGCCATGGCTTTTCCGCCTTCAATCACCCCGTAACAATATACATCGGCCATGGGTATGGAAAATCATGAATTTTATTATGAAACAAAGGAACTTATTTATGCAGCATAGACAAATGTTTTATCTTCTTGCCATCCTGTGCTTTTGTATGTAATTTTTGTCATGAATGCTTTTAAATGTATGCTTTTATGATTTTAAACAAAAATCGAATAAAGCTAAACTGACTGACTGACTGACAGTAAATCTGTATCCATCAATGATATATCAGTGAGATACATTGTTAGATCTGTTTAGCCAAAATCCACTGGTGTTGTTTGGATTATTGGAATCCGCAATGAACAGCATGCACTTATGTAGGTGAAGTAACTGGAGGTTACAGATGATGTTAGGGAACCATAGTCATCTACTACATTGAGTGCAAGAAAGTTTACTGTGTTCAGTTGCAGATTGGCCTGTAACGCTTATACGTTAAAGGCTGATGAAAGTACAGCAACTCAACTATATTTCATGTCAGTGCTGTGTTGGATTAACATACAGTGGTCTAATGTCTTGTAAGATGTATTATGTGTTATGTGTTGTTTCGTACTGGCGGTTTGGGAGGATGCAGTCACATTTTTTTATTTTCATTGTAAACAGAGTTGGTAGATTAAATTGTAGTGCTTACCAGTACTAATAGAGGTTGACTGCAAATATAGATACATTTGTAGCACTATCAAGCAGATGGTTATTTTTAGATTAATAAGCTATACAATGTATCTATATTCTGTACAGAAACAGCAATTCATTCAACCACATATTACAAGTGAAACTGGCACGGTTTCTACAAAACGTTCTGAATTGATACCTGAAAAACTGAGGAGAGTGTGTTACTGTTTCAGTTTAAGAATGTATAGGGACTTCCTATTCAAGTACTTCCAAGGATATTCTCAAATCATTGGAGGGACATAACAATAGCTGGTGTGTCCCTCCAAGAGTGTGGAGTGGAGTGGAAAGACGGAAATCCCAAAAAACAATGCCTCTTGGCACACCTTGTCGCCCCTCCCTGAACAAGAAATCTATAACACTCTTCTAACGATTAACCCCTCAAATCACATCTCGGACCCCTTACCTCCTTTATTCAAAATGTTAAAAACCTCTATTCTACCCCTATGGCCAAAGATCGTAAACGCCTCCCTGAGACAAGGGTCCATACCAGACTGTCTTAAAATAGGGCAGGTCACACCTATACTAAAGAAATCCGACTCCCTCCCCACTGATCTCAACAACTATTGCCCTAAAGCCAACATCCCCACTTTGGCGAAATTGCTGGAAACATTTGCACAAATACAACTATGCAACCACATCGAGAATTACAACCTCCTCGACAAACACCAATTCAGCTTTGCATCAAGCACTGAATCTGCACTCACCCACATAATGGATGACATACTAAAAATGCAAGAACACAACAAATCATGCCTTTTGATACCTCTTGACTTATTCTCCACTTTCGATACGGTTAGGCATGATAACCTGCTGTCCCTACTGGAACAAAGGATGGGCCTAACTAGCTCAGTGCTACAATGGTTCACCTCCATCCTAAATAACAGAACACAAAGAATTAAGACAAAACATTCACTCTCTCATCCCTCCATGGTCACCATAGGGGTCCACAGGGCTCAGTACTCTCACCCATCCTTTTCAATTTACTCATGGAACCCCTGGCAAACGCACTGAACTCTGCGAACATTCTATATCACCTGTATGCGGACGACACTCAACTGTATATGAAAATCTCCCAACCAGAAGACTTCATCTCCCTCAACGCTATGCTACAGAATACTCAAAGTTGGCTCACTGGCAACCACCTCATGCTTAACACCAAAAACACTGAATTCCTTCTCATCTCCCCTCCTAATCAAACACCCAAGATAGACATATGGTTGAAGCATCTAACTTCCTTTGACTGAGCTCCCCACATCATTGACTATGCGAAATCCTTGGGAGTCACCAGAGACAAACACTTGAACATGCAGGCACAAATCAATATTGCCACCAAGGGAGCTAATCATCAGATGAGCATACTAAGGAAACTTAAACCCTTCCTCTCACAGAACAACTTAAAAATGGTGGTATAAGCCCTAGTGCTACCAAGATTGGACTATGGAAGCACCCCTCTATGCGGTCTACCCAAATACAAGCTTGCTCCGCTGAGGGCTTCTCTTAACGCTGCAGCCAGACTGATCTCAGGAGCTAAAAGAAATAACCACATTTCTCCGACCTTGAAAGCTCTAAACGGGCTACCCTACGAGGCAAGAATACACCTAAAGATCACCTGCATGACCCACAAAGCCCTGCATAGCAATACCCCAGTTACTTAGCACGAGAGCTAGAGCGATCAGGAGGATATAGACAATTGCGTAGTGCGAGTTCACTACTATTGAAACCCCAATCCTTCCACAAAAGAGAACTGGTTGCAGAGCATTCTCTGGGATCACTCCGAAGATTTGGAACTCCCTAGCTCCAGTGGGCCGCGGAATCACTTCCATTACCTCCTTCAAAAATGAAGTAAAACTGCTTTTAATGAACAAATTCACATCCTAAGACTTTAACTCTATGATGACTACCAGTCTCCTATGCTACCCTTATACTACTGTTTACCTCTTTTGTATTGAATGACGAATATCGAATGTATGTATACTACCTCAACCACCTAATATGTAATAACTGTATATTGTAAAGCACTTTGATTCCCTCATGGATCATTCCTTGATGACTACTAGTCACCTATGCTACGCATATACTCCTATCTACCTCTTTTGTATTGATTGACGAATACCGAATCTATGTATACTACCTCAACCATCTAACGCTCAACAATTGTATATTGTAAAGCGCTCTGATACCCCCGTGGGTCATGTTCGCGCTATATAAAACTTTATACATCAATAAATAAACAAACTTTTAACACTTTAATTTAACACATGGTTAAATAGTGCTAACTTATTTCATTTACATTTACTCTGACCCAAACATATACAATGGCAGGGATGGGACTATGGGGCACCACTGATATGGATTTGATCTCATCCACAGGCCATGACTCTACTGCCTTTCTTGTCAAGATCTCAGGAAATTAGCTCTGACGGCTCCAGGCTGTTCACTGACCAGCTCCCTGATGCACACAGATGGAGTTAATTGCATTCAAACATGCTTGAGTAACGCATGGACGAAGGTGGAACGAAACTGAATGAGGCACATCTCAGACTATGGTTTTGATGGCAAGGGGCATAGAGGAGTGGAGGTCTTTTATCGTTTGGCTCATATGTCTAGATGAGATTCTTCCCCACTCTCACCAATAAGGGTCTTTCAACTTAATTTGGAGTTTGCATTATGTCTGGCTTGCAGGTCTTTACACAACCTGATGAGCTGGCCCACCCTCACCAAAAACAGTTTGATAGAACCCACAAATGCCCTTGTGAACTATATCCGAGGCTCAGAACATTTTGACTTGTGTGTACCCCACTGAATCATTACTGGAACACAGTGACCCTCACTGCGACATTAATGTAACCCGGGAACCCCCATTGAGTTATTCCTAGAAGCCAGGGACCCCGGTCTAGGAATTATCGATCATTTGAACTGCAAAACATTACACCCAAAATACAGAAACAAGCATTCATCAAATAGACACATTATGAAATACTTTAATTCACAAATATATATTTATATTTTTTTTAATCGACATTTTTACTTTATTAGGAAAGTTTAGACGTTTCTCAAATCAGTGGAAGCCACTTATTTATTTTATTTATTTATAATTGCATTTGTTGAGCGCACAGCTACCCGGAGGTTTCCCGGCGCTAGGGCAAACTGAACGGAGAAAGGAAGGGAGAATCATAAAATCAAATTATTTGTTAAAAAGCCAAGTTTTTATTCCCTTACGGAATTTCAGAAAACACAATTCAGTGCGCAAAGATTGAGGAAGAGAATTCCATAGAGATGGAGCTAACAGGGAAAACGAACGTCCTCCCATCTTGGCTCTGTTAATGCGCGGGATCTTACATTTATTCTGCGTCGAAGACCTGAGTGTGCGGGGGGGGATGTATTGCTGCACCAGAGCAGAGAGATAGCAAGGGGCTCTACCAGTCATAATTTTGTGCATATAACAGAGTGCTTTGAAGTTAACTCTGCTTTCAATCCGCAACCAGTGCAGATTCCGCATATGGTGAGCGACCGAGGATCGAGCAGGAAGGTGACAGATCAAGCGGACAGCCATATTCTGTACCACCTGGTACTTCCTGATTACCTCTTTGGCAGCACCTAGGAGCAGGATGTTCCCATAGTCCAGGCGTGAGATGACAAGAGCCTGGACTACGGTCCTCAAGGTGTCCGCAGGTAACATCCAGGTGATCTTTCTCAGCCACCTGATGATGGTAGTACAGGTGGCTGAGACTTTCACAGCGTGTTGTTTGAAAGTGAGTTGGTTGTCGAAGGTTACACCAAGATTGCGGGCAGACACAGATTGAACGGGAAGAGGACCCATCTCTGGAGGCCAATGGTGTGGGCCCCAGAGAGAAGTGTCTGGGCCAAACAGGAGCAGCTCTGTTTTATCCCCGTTCAATTTTAGTTTGTGCTTCAACATCCAGTCCGATATGTGTTTCAATCCAACTTGCAGAGAGGAAGAGGGGAGATTTTTATTGGCGGAGAGAGAGTAGATGACTTGAGTGTCATCAGCGTAGGAATAAATTGTGAGGCCAGCTTGTTCCGCCAGGAAAGCAAGCGGCCTCACGTACAGGTTGAAAAAGAGGGGACTAAGAATAGACCCCTGAGGGACACCGTGAGGGGAAGGGAGAGTAGATGAGACAGATGTGGAAGAAAAAACTTGAAAAGTGCGCTCCAAAAGAAAATTGGCAATCCAGGCCAGGGCGGTACCACCGACACCAACTGCCTCCAGGGTGGATAATAAGATGGAATGGGAGACGGTGTCAAAAGCGGCACTCAAGTCAAGCAGAATGAGTGCCACCGTCTCACCATTGTCCACTTGGCGTCTGATGGTTTCTGACACACCAAGGAGAGTTGTTTCCGTGGAAAAACCAGCCCTGAACCCGGATTGAGAACCATGAAGAAAATTGGTGGATTCAACAAAGGAAGACAACAAAGAATTAACATGCTTCTCCAAAATCTTGGAAAAGCAAGGAAGCAAAGAAATAGGGCGAAAATTGGAAGGATTATTGGGGTCTGCGTTAGCCTTTTTTAGTAATGGTACCACCATTGCGTGCTTCCATTCATTTGGGACAATTGCTTCTGTGAGGGAAGCATTCAGGACGTCCAAAATAATGTGGAGTGGGGCTGGGTCAAGGGAGTTCAGAACTTGAGGGGGCAAAGGGTCAAGGGGGGAACCAGATTTGATGTCCTGAAGATACTTTTTTAGAAGCACGGGGGAAATAGGATCCCAAGCATGAAGTGGGGTGGTAGTAAGCAACGAGCAAGGGGTAATAGCCGAAGGGAAGTTGCACGGGGTAAGAGCAACGTGAGTTGAGTTGAAGTTCGCATAGATTTTATCAATTTTTACACAAAAGAAGTCGGCTAGAGCGTTACACTGGGCCGTGTCTAGGCAGGGATCCTTGGGAACAGAGGACGCACCTGAGAGCTCCTTGACTATTTTAAACAAGGCCTTAGGTCTATTTTGAGCTGTCAGTATAGTACTGTTGGCAAAGTTGGCTCTAGCGGTATCACATGCCGCATGATAGCTTTTAAGAGCTGACCTATAATTTGCTTTATGCTCAGGGTTATAATTTGACCGCCAAATTCGTTCCAATTTTTTGCAGTTAGATTTTTCAGAACGGAGGGAATCATTAAACCAGGGTGCCGGGGGGTAATGAATTTGAGATTTGTTTTTTTGTGTAGGGAGACATGAGTCTAAAGCAGTAGTTAGCCATGATGTAACCACCGGTAACTCTTTGATAGTCAAGTTGGAAACCGAGGGTTTGGAACTGACAAGAAGAGAGTTTAATTTGTTTAGATCTAAGCGCTTCCAGTTCCTGCTAGCTTTGTGAGGGGGGTCAGGCCTAGACGGAACAGCTTCACACGTTTTGATCGAGAAATTAACAATAAAATGATCAGACCAGAGGACAGGGATAGAGGATTGATAGGAAATGCCAATCAAGTTGGAGATGATAGGATCTAGAAGATTACCGGCCTTATGAGTAGGGTCGGAATTAAAAAGGTGCAGATCCAAGGCTTCAAGATCCTGAATAAGTCGGTTCGCAATGGCACAAGAAACAGAATTAAAATGGATATTCAAATCCCCAACAATGGTGAAGTTGGTAGATTGTGCTAAGAAAGGGGCGATGAGATCAGGAAATGAAGCGGCCCAGCAGCTAGCTGAACCTGGCGGGCGGTAAATCAGGGTGCCAGTTAGGGTGAACTGAGGAGAAAGAGTTAGTTTCTATACTATATTCTTCATGATGCACTTGCAATTTTCCTACAAATCCTTCTAAGAATACACAGTTATTAGCATTCACGTTCAAATCCTTTACATTCACAGAGCATTTTAAAAATGTTAGTTGTACATTTTGCTTCTTTATTTATATACTGTTTGCTAATATTATTTTATTTTCTGAGCAGTCATGGACCCCCAGTGGTCATCAGACTATATTAAGGCTAAGGCAACTCCATCTACTTGCAGTTACCAGAGCCCAAGCTTCAACTTGTGCAGAAAAAGGCCATAGAGGTGGAGGTGAGCATTTAAACATACATTGTATACGCACTGTATAGTCCTCAGAAAAGTAAACCGGTCAGGCCTGTTTGCCAGGACGTCACAGTGCAGACTTCTCCAAGGAGATGGCTTTTAAAACAAGCATTGGCAATGCCAATAGGTCGCGCATTTGCGAGAGTTAGAGCTATTGGCATTGTAAATTACATTATCTTTTACCCATGTGTTTTGGTTTGGAGTATTGTGTATGTATGTGGGTTGGATTGGAATTGTTAGTTGTGGAATTGTGTGGAGTGCATTTGTGTAGCGGAATTATGTGGCATGGTAGATAGATCGGGGTGAGAGCTGCACAGAATAGATATACAGGAAGACAGAGAGGGATACGTAATTTGTGCACAAAGTGGTGAATGAACTCCAGATAGAGGAGCAGAAAGAGTGTGTGAGAAAAAAGGGGAGAGCAGACAGAAGCATAAAGAGGGAGCGCTTGTGTATGCAGAAGACACCCCAAGAAGAGGAGGAGAGTGTGGGATTGAGGGACGGAACCCTTGAAAAGGCACGGGAAAGAAACTGTGCCCGAAGACCTGAAGTCAACCGCATGAGAGAGGTGGGAAGAGTGCATGAGAGAGCAAGAGAGGGGGGGACTGGATGCTCTTCCTAAAGTAACCTTATTAATCTCAAAGTAGGGCAGGTGTTCAGAGAGGCAATGATCACCCACCAGCTGACAGCGGGGTACAGAGGATGGGCACCGGACCGAGAGAGGCATGTGAACCGAAAGAGTGAGCAAGGAAAGAGACCAGCTGTGCACATCTTCCAGTTTCCGAGTATATAAGCACCATGACAAAGAAAATCCTGCTTCTGTACTCGCTGACCGGTGCAATATGCACCTTACAAAACTCGTCCATAAATAAATAAGGAATTAAAAGGGCCTGACATAGACAGAGAGAGAGCCCAGGTCACGATTGGCTCAAATACTGTATGGAGTCTGTCAGACCCTTTTCGGAGCACAGAGTCCCATGCTAGGTTGACGCGGCAGACATTAAAGCTATAAAACAAGTGGTCACTTGACCGAGATCGGTTTAGTGTTTGCTGTACAAGTGTCAAATGAAAGCATGTATTCATAACATAAAACGATGGTAACAAATGAAAACTTACTTTCTTGAACCTTTACAGCATTCTTTGGAATCTAACACACCTTACAGCAGGATTCAAACCCTTACTGTTCAGACTAATCATCTGAAAAATTAACCTTTAGGCCCCAAATGAGACTCAATAAATGTGCAAATGTTTTGTGATCTCAGCATTAAAAGAATGGCCATAAAACGAATTCGAATAATTTGCCTGCACATTGCAGTTGTACAAACTGTAGTTTAAACAGTTAACTCACGTGAGAGACAAAGGGACTAGATAACGGCTTGAACAGTCTACAACTTGAAAGGGAAGAAATAATCGTAAAATGATGGTTTGCAGTAACCTTGGGCCACAAGAGATGTATTCACAGAGCTGCTGGAAACCAGCTGTTGTAAACATTTCAAGCGATAAGGAGAGGTGCCCGCTCCCTTTCTTGGGTGCCTGAAACTGGACGGGGAACACACCTGCAGAAGCACTCTCCAGACAGGGCTTGAGAAACACACTGTGGGTGAGGGAGGACCCGTAGGTTCTCTAAATAACAAGCATTTGCAATACAATTGTCTCGCCTTTGGGACCTTATATATATTTAGCTATGCAGCACATTAACCTGGGTGCTGCAACATCTACTGTTCTTTAACATGGAGGGAAAGTAAGCACCAAACTGCGTGACACTCCAGGTATGGGAACACATGGAGAAAAATATTGCCTTTTAGCAGGAAAAGGTATAGTCCAAAGCTCTGTTTTTAATAGAAAATCAGGGCCTTCAGTGTTCATATCACTGAAAATACAAGATTTGAAAAAAATATTATTGTCTTCGGGTGCTCCTGGAAGACAATATCTATAGACTGGAATCTAGAGAATGCTAAAGTGATTCTGGTATTTTACTGAACTCTACTGGTCGTTTTCTATCAAGAAAGTTAAATAGAGGCAGTTGCCAGAAAAATGTAAAAAAAGAATGTACCCCGGCAGAAAGCAATTGCGGTATTTTACTGACCTCTACTGGTCCTTTTCTGTTAAGCCAGTTAAATAGTCAGTTGAACAGAAAAAAAGTCCCTAAGCGGAAACAGACCAGTCCTAGGGCTGATCTCCAGAGCCCACAAAGTACATACACATATAAGTATATACTAATATATAAGTATATACTAAAGTATATACAAGAGGTCTCAAATACTCGACCTAAAAAGTGAGGTCCGGTGCTATGTGTTTTTTAAAGGAAGGGGCTCGAATGGAAGAAGCAGCCGTCGCTGCAGGGCTCTTGTACCTGTGAGGGAGTGTTGTACTTGGGTGCAGATGGTCTCTCTTTCTTTTGTTAACTTTTGGTAACCATAAAAATGTTATTAAAAGTTGCTAACACAGTGCAACTTTAGCACACATTGAACGGTGTACGGGTAACTCAATGCTCTAATGATCTTCTGAATGACATGGCAGAAAGTGAACATGATCAATGATCAGGAAAAGGAATTAGCGTTTCTCAAAACAAAATAACCTGTGTCTTTATGTTATGGAAGTGAGCCACATCTAACACAGCTATCAGGAAACTTCCCATATGAGTAAAGGTGCAATCACAAAGACATCAGTCACCAAATGTGTTTTTCCTGTATGACTTTTATGAGTTTATTTAAAAAAACAACACTTGCCCGGAGCATGCGGAACAGAGACAAACTCATGAGATTTTTGGGCAGCTTCAATAACATATAAAGAATTTCAATTTTATTTCTCAATTCGATTTTTGTGAGTTTTTATTTCTCTTGTAGCATTTCCTGCTGCACTTTTTCTTGAACAGTTTATGAATAAAATGGAATGATGATTTTAACAATAAAGAATTTTAACGAAATTCGTTGTGAGTGTAAAATTCAAAGATAATTTATTTGTAAACCCCAATACTATTAGGTCAGAGTGCATGTACCAGAGATCTTTTAGAAACGAAGCAGCATTCCTCACAATATGTCCATGAAACTCAGATGTTAGACAAGTAATAAAATAAAAAATCAACAAAACAGCTCAAATGGTAAGCGTGTGTGTCTGGAGCCAATTGTGATGTGACTTGCGTTCACAGAATAGTCTGGAGAGATACTGTTAGTTGAACTAAATAGAGGTGATACAGGACAGAGCAAGATGATTATTCTTTCGGGGTCTACATAGAGTTAATGTAGAGCATCTTAGTTTGGTAGTCAGGCATATATGAGCATACAGTGTGAGATCCACAGTTTTACGATAATGAGTGTGGAACAACAGCAGAAGCACATGTAGACTCTTTAAAGCAAAAAGAAAAGACGCACTAGAGTTCGTAAAAATAACCCCACAATAAGCCCAGCCCAGGAAAAGAAACCTGGAATAAGCCCATCCCCAAAACGATGTTATGATGACACTAAAGGCAATGTTGACATAAGTATTTATTTGTTCCATCTACATTAGAACTTTCTTAGTTAATTTATTATCATTATTATTATGATGATGATTATATCGGGTATTTCGGGACATGGAGGAAGCAGAATAAACACTCTTCAGTAATGTCGCAACGAGCATAAATCAACAGGAGTGTAGAGTACATGTAATAGGGCCAGTCACCATGTGAGGAAACCAAGCACACAAAGGAGAGATAAATACATTCAATGCACCAATGAAATGCCGGCATTTCAGAACAACACAAACAAGAACCAATGAAAATCGATGGCATGCCATAGGCCCATGGAGGAGATGCAACATGTTGAGAGACTGCGCGTGTGTTGCCTAGGCTTACCTAAAAAATTGCTAGGTGTGTGAAAGCACTTTTGATGTACTGTAGCTCCCTGAAGCAAATGACAGCTGCTGGATCCACCGAAAAAAGTGTGCACCAAAACAGAGTTTAAATGCTTGAGAAAATAAAGCTGGGTGGGCGGGAGGTGAGACAAAGTAACACACAGAGAGAGAATGCAGCTCAGAACTAGGCTCTCGCCATGAGAACTAGACCCACAACACATACCTGCTTTAGTGCCCGACGTTCTAGTTTAACTTTAGTACAGAAAACAAAGCGAATGCACTTTTTTGTCAGTGACAGCAAACCTCCCTTAGTTACTATAATTCTGCTAGAATGCAATCGTGTCCATGTCAGCGAACCTGCCTTAGTGTGTACAATCCTTCTTTGGTGACTGCAACCACGTCCTAATTAGTGGATTCCTGTGTTAGGAACCGCTATCTTTCCCCAGTGACAACAAACCTGCATTAAACACATTAGTGACAGCACCCGTGCCTGTCTGAGTATAATGGTTAAAGCGCTACTTATGGTCCAATGGAACCCACCTCTCAAGCCAAAGCGTGTACACACATATATTCCCAGACTGCTCGTGAATGCTTCCCTATGCCCAGTCTGGACACTCACCTGCAGGAAACAGTCAGCTCTACTTTGGTGGCCGGAATGCTAGCGCTGAAGGGGCTAAAGTCTCCGCTGGGCGCCGGAACCCTGAATCCATAGTCCATCATGTTCAGGACGGGCTTGTCCGATCCGTACATGGGGGCGGCCGGGGAAGCCGCGCAGCGGCTGGGGCTGAGGGAGCCTGTGCAGAGCGAGGCGCAGCGCGTGCAGCTGCTGCTGGCAGCCGGGGGCGGGGCGGCGCGTGCTCCTTCCTCTCGCGGAGCTGCCTCCGCCGCTCGGGGCAGGGCGAGCCCGAAGACTGGAACTCAAACAGCTGCTGCGCCACCGCACTTCGCAACACCAACAGTTGCTGTACTTCACTTCATAACGTTAACTGCTGCCTCGTGACGACACAACTGCCGCGAGACGTCATTCCAGAGAGGCAGTCGCGTGGAGTCACTTCATAAGTCTTAAACTGCCACCTGACGCACGATTATGCTACGTGAAGCAAACCAAGAAACTCCTTCTGGAGCGCTCAGCAGTCCGCGGGGCGGGGTCTAATTACAACACCGCTGGCCAACTGCTGAGAGCAGCACTCGGGGAGAACCGACCCCCACTGCTGGAAATGCCAGGACAGCCCTCGATCCGCTCACAGGCTGCAGGACGAGGTTTCATCACTCACCTACCAAACCGCAAGCAGCCCGGGCTGAGCGTGAGAGGGCGGAGTGTGGCATCTGAAGTCCCGGGTCCCAGGAGGGGGCCCGGGTGAAGACCAGCGCTGGCCTGCAGAGGGAGATCGAGGATCGAGAATGCACTAAAAGAGCCCGGTGAGTTGGGGGGAGGGGGATGTGTGTGCGTGCGTCTGTCTGTGTGTGTGTGTGTGTTGTGTGTGCCTGCGTGTGTGCCTGCCTGTGCCTGCGTGTGTGCCTGCCTGTGTGTGTGTGTCCCTGCCTGTGCCTGCGTGTGCATGTGTGCATGTGTTGTGAACAGCCGGCCGGGATCGGAGCGCGTGACCTGATCCGATCCCGGCCGGCTGCGTGCTCGTGACAGTCTGTTGTCTCTGCCTAGTCCTTGAACGGGAAAATGGCTGAAATGATTGCAATAGATCGCTTTGCGACAGCAGGGGCTTTCGCCCCTGCAATCGCAGGCGCGACCTAAACATCTAGCAGTAATAAAATGATGGGAACCTTCACCTTACAAAGGATGCGAACTCCAAGATGTTTATTAAAGCATCTTGCACTGCTTAGGGATATTCAGAATGTATTTTAAGCACTTTGTAGAAGCAGTGGAAGCGCTTTAGATTTTAGTTGAACCTGGACTTTCTTGCCAAAAGACTGTTGCCTTAATTTAATTGGCTGCCTAGCCTTCTAATCCTTATAAGCATAGTAAATCTGAAAAGATGCATGCTATCAAGGTGTAGAAGTCAACACTAACCGATTTAGTTTTTACTATACCTGGTTTTCATTTTTCCCAGCACCTTTTCCGTTGATGGGTAGAAGAGTTTTCAGATCAATAGTAAATCCATAACTTTGCCCTTGAATTGCAGGAATGATGCATGGACCCAGTCTTTCTACACTTGTAAACCAATCCATTGACGCCTTTAGCGTTCATGTCAAAAAGTTCTTCATTAAACTCCACTTGGTTCAAGATTGCTTCTCTACCTTTTGCAAGACTATACAAATCCTCCACAGCATTCTGAGGATAGAACACTGCAAATTTCTCAAAAAGTTTGCAAACGTTTTGGACATTCACAGAAGCTAATACAGATATTTACTTCAGTACTAGCAAGCAGAGAAGATGAAGTGATGCCGTCCCATGTCTCCGCGGACCAAACCGGCTTCATTTGAGGTGCAATATCAACAATAACACAAATAAAACCCTACATTTACTAGTTATTGCAAAGGAAGAGGGAAGAAACATGGTCCTTCTATTGCTAAACACCAAGAAAGCATTTGATTGTATGGAATGGGGCATTATGACAGACAATTAGTCGAGTGGAGTTTGGACCGAATTTTTTTAATTTGGCAGTGGCAAATTACAGATTATACCAACACCATAAATGAAGCCACCAGCAAATGCAGTATACTTTTAAAGAACAAATCCTTCCATTAAAACACAGAAAAGTTCAAAGCCATCAACCTCTCCTATAGTGAAAAAAATACAGAAATCCGATAGTATACTGATGACGCAAACACCGCTTCATCTATTTTGCCAACCGTTTCCAATAGAATCCTGCAATGGTCACCATTCAAAGCCCTACCTCTTGGAGATCTTGCCAACATACTGGATTCGCTAAAAGCGACTTCTTATAAAGATGATGTCTTATCCTTGTCCTTCATCAAAGCTCTCTCAGAGGATGCTCTTTCACCTCTACTCACCATTGTCAAGTCCTTCCTTACTCAAGGCATTTTCCTAGAAGCACTCAAGACAGGCCAGATCCTCCTAAAAGAACCTGCACTAGAAACTGATGACTGCACGAAAATCACGGGCCATCACTCACCTACCATTCAGCGGCAAGATAATTAAAAAAGCAGTCTGTGTAACTCTAGATCACATTAATCCTAACCATCTTTTGCACAACTATCCATCTGGCTTCAGAGCATACTGCAGCACAAATACCACTACCTTACACATTGTGGACGATGCCCCCCTAAACACAGCTGAAGATGACCCTCCTCCTAATATTGCTGGACCTTTAAGCTGCCTTTGACACAGTCGACTACCCCACCACCATATGCACCCTCAAGTCTCAAACAGGATTCACAAGCAATGTCCTTTATTGGGTCTCCATCCACCTTTTAAACGACACCAGTTTGTTCACATGGTGACCTCCAAGTGCCTTAAGATCCCCACCCCCTGCTGAGTCCCACAGGCTTCCATACTTTCCCATCATCTTTAACATCCACATCAGTGTTTCCCAAACTGTGGTCCGCGGGCCCCCAGGTGTCCGTGACACATTCCCAGGGGGTCCCCAGGCAGCAGTTTTAAAAGCACTGCAGAGTTCCTTGTATAATTAGCAGTTTGAGCAACAGTAAGTGTCAAGATAACGCCAGGAATTAATGTACCATAACGCCAGGAATTAATGTACCTGCTGGAGAGAGATGAGAGTTTTGTCCAGTGGCAGCTTTGACTTCTCTAATGTAGCACAGAGGGTTAATATGCCTACTGCAAAGAACGTGTACTATGCATTTTAAAAAACAGTATTTTATGTGCATAGGTCAGTGGGTTACTGCTTTTGTCACAGAGATTCTATAGTCAGTGTGCAGTTCATAGGTAAAATTATAATCTAGCACTGTGACCTATAAACTGTTATCAAAGAGCTGTTTGCAAACTGCATGGTACAAGTTAGTATCATGTTTTCCCCAGTCTTTCATTATCCTGATGCTGCTAAAAAGGTTTTTTCTTGGGGGGAGAGCCTCCCAAAGCCCCCTTTGTGGTGGTCAGGCTCACTCACTGAACTTGGTGTGCACCGTATAGTGACTGGTCTGAAAACATTTGCCAAGGCTCCTTTGGGTTTTCAGTCTGGCCCTGGCAGGAGGCTCGTACAGCGAAATAAAGCCAACCATTTAAATGTTAGTCACGGAGATTCAGCTCCAACCTTCTAATTAAAATGTTTAGTTTTTTGCAAATGTTTTTCAATATCAAATACTAAAATCCCTAGAAATTCGAGTATTTGTTTTATGTGCAAACGTCTGTGTATTGTTTTCGAATTACTGTTTTAATATTTGAAATTTGAAATAATACAAATTGCTTGGGTGTCCCCCGCTTCCAGTCGTGACTCAATGGGGGTCCTCAGGAGTCAAAAGTTGGGGAACCACTGATCTACATGGAGCCCCTTGGTTGGTGCTCTGCACATATGCAACAGCATCGAGATTGACCAATACGCTGATGACGCTACTTGAAAATGTCCTCTGCTTCCAACATTGAATACCTTAAACACTACCTGTACAGCTCAAGACCTCGATGTCCAGTGCCAACTTCAAGCTCAACCTAACAAAGACAGAATTCATGGTACTTGTAAAGAAGAAACAGTACAAACATGGCTCAATCACATGAACCTTGATGACTTTGAACCCCAACTTTCATTGAATGCCAAGTCACTTTGATTCACCCTGGACACCAATCTTACAGGTAACGAACACATTGCCAAAAAAATAAAGGCGAACTGATATTGGTTCTCTATTATAACGAAATGGAAAGCATTTCTTCCAGAAAGCAACTGCTTAACTGCTGTTCAAACGTTCTTACTCTTGCATCCGGATGGTGGTAGAGTCCTGCTTTATCAACTCTCTTGCTCAGTCCCCTAAGGGCATCATACTCATACATGTCTCATCCAGTGCCTCAAAACATATTATCACAGCACATCCATCCTAATGGCACTCTACTGGCCCCCTTGCCAGCCTTCATTATCTCTCAAACCACCTGTATCATTTAAAGAGGCATCCCAACCAGCATCTCCAGCTTATCTTGCAGCCGAGGCCACCATCGTTATTGGTTCTCTGCACACCTGTAGCTAGGACACCATCAGATGGCAAGCTAAGAAGTGTAAAAAAGCAAAAACAAGACAGCAGGCCTAATCCATCTTCCATATTTAGGCTCAGGAACAACATCCCTTTATCCAGCAGGACCACTCAAACACTGCCACAATGTAAAAAAAAAGTGAGTTGAAAATGCACCTCTTTAAAGAACACTACATCACCATACATTAATACCATACAAACCTTTCCTATCACTTGTTGACTTTATGTTCCTCTTGGACACTGTACAGCGCCATGCCGCCTTTTGGCTAGGTTTGCACTTTGAAACAAATACACACACATTCAAGAATTTCAGCGGATAGAAGAGATTTGGCCCACAATAGTCTTAGCAATTTGTAGTGAGCACACATGTATGCCAACATGAGGGGAGAAACACAGGCAACTGACTCTCCCATATTTGTGCGGCCCACTAACTCTGCAGCAAGACGAGAATCTGCAAACATGCCTCCCAAAGGAGCAACGCGACACCCACAGGTAGACGAGTTTACGACCCCGTGGGCCATCCCACAACCCAGCCAACTATGTGGAGTGCCAGTGAACAAAAACAGAGAAAGGGTTACTTAATTCAAAGTACACACCTAACAGATAGTGATGATAGTTTGGTTTTGTTGCACAGCACCAGATTGTAGCTTATTTTGGCTACATCAGAATGATGTGATACTTGAAGGACAGCCATGGAGGCACTAAGGGCAGATGGTAGTTGTTGGACAGGCCTCGTGGCCAGGCTGTCCCCTCCCCGCATGGCGGGTCGCGGACCCCTGCTCCTCCTGCTCCCCGGACAAGAACCACCCCCGCAGCCCGCCGGGGCAACCTCCGGCCCTTCCCCGACGGAAGCCTGGCTCCTGAACACCACCGTATCGGCTGGCCCGGGTCCTTTCCAGAACCCCTGTCCCCGGCCCAGCCGCCATTTTGGACACTACTCGGCCAGGCCTCGTGGCCTCGGGTCGACCTCGGCCTCGGGCCCAGCCAGGCCCCGACATCGAGGCACCACCATCCACCCAGGGGGTAAAGAGACCACTTGGCAGGTCAATGGGAGAAGGAGTGTCAACGGCTCCCCTCCGCCAGGTGTCGATCGCCCCAGCCTCCCTGGGCGCTGGCTCCACCCCCCTGCTGGGTGTCTGGACTCCCTCACCCCGGACCCCCCGACCTCCAAGTGCGAGGGTCCGGACATCAAAGGGCGCCAGGCCTATAACTGGGGCAGCTCCAGAGCAGGAAGGCAGTTGTATCCTGGAGTCGAGAGACACCGAGACGAACTCATCTTGAAGGCCTGCTGGCGCTGCCGCGGCTCATCCTTTCGTGAACCATCTTGAAGGCCTGCTGGCGCTGCCGCGGCTCATCCTTTCGTGAACCATCTCGAAGGCCTGCTGGCGCTGCCGCGGCTCATCCTTTCGTGAACCATCTTGAAGGCCTGCTGGCGCTGCCGCGGCTCATCCTTTCGTGAACCATCTTGAAGGCCTGCTGGCGCTGCCGCGGCCCCTACTTGCGAACCATCAGCTCGAGGATTGTGAGCTCCACACCTGCTACCCCCGTACCTGTCCGGTACTGAGACTGTCCCGCTACCCTTCCCCCCAAAGAGACTAGAATTGACAGGATCCTCGTATCCTGGTCCTGCTGTACCGTCAATTACCTTGCTCTTAAGATATATAAAAGTGTGAAGAACTCGTCCCTGTGTGGTGCCTATCTGTGGGGGGGGGGGAAGTTACCTGTCTGTACGATTACCGGGGAGGACCCTCACCGGAGGCCTCTCCCCCCTGTACTCGGCCGACCCTCCGGGTCCCCGTCTAACATTGGTGGCCAGCGGCGCGATCCGAGCCGACGCATAATCGTACAGAGAGTAACTCACCCCACGACACACAGCCACCATGACGACAAAGGAGAGTGGAACAACGGAAAAATTTCAGATGGAAAAGCTGGAAGAATACAGCCACAAAGAACTAAAGCAATTTTGAATAGAGCTGGGCATTGCTACCACGGGACTGAGCACGAAAGATGACCTCAAGCACGCCTTAGAAGCTTGGGTGGAGACGGAAACATCCCCACCCCAAAATCAAAGCCTCGAGACCACCGAAACAAGTACCACCCCTGCAGACGAAAGAAGATCGGGCCTCTCGTCCGAGGAGGCCCGAGAACGGGAGAAAAGCCGGCTCCACGAATTGGAGCTGGCTCGACTCCGCTTAGATGGAGAACTCAAATTGGCAGAGCAAAAAATAACACTCGAACACTTACGGCTCAGGGAAGAACGAGAAGAGAAAAAGAGCCAGAGGGAGCTGGAAGAAAAAAGACTAGCATACGAGCATGAGCGCAACTTGAAGGAGCTAGAAATTCGACGGCAGAACAAAGACCTCGGCGTCTCCGGGGACCCGAGCCCCACTGCTCCGACGGACCCCAAGGTCCACATCCCCAAGGACGTCGTCCGGGAATACTACCGGAACAATGATATCCAGCAATGGTTTAAAGCCTACGAGGTAGCAATGACCTCCCACCGAATTCCCCGGAGCGACTGGGGAGCCGGGCTATGGGGTAAATTCGTTAACGAAGGAAGAGACGCCCTGCTGCAACTCCCCGACCACCAGATGACATCCTACGACCACATGAAGGCCGCCCTCCTCACTTGCTATGGGCTCACGCCCGAGATGTACCGGCAGAGATTTCGGGACTGCAAACGGATCCCTGGTACAACTTGGGTGGAGTATGTGAACTTTTTGTAGCCGAGCCTTTGATGGATGGATCAAGGGCAGCCAGGTCACCACCTACGAGCAATTATTCAACCTGATAGTATGGGAGCACCTCTCCAATAATTGCTTTGTCGAACTAAGACAGCACCTCCTTGATAGTAAACTGACCGAACCTCGGAAACTCGCCATCGAAGCAGACCGATGGGAAAGCACCCGAGTCCATCGAAACTGGCCCAGCGAGCAAACCAGAGCCTCCCAAGGGCCTCACCGGCCACGGGGAGGAGGAGGAGGCCAGGGTCGGGGCCGGGACACCGTCACAGTGCCCTCCACTAGCAACCCCCCGCCCCCGGCCGGAAGAGGTAGCCCTCCAACGCGACCAGGTTTCCGCGCCAACGTTACCTGCCACAAATGCCAGCGACCCGGCCACTACGCCAATGATCCCAATTGCCCGAAAAATCAGAGTCCCATGAACCGCCAGATCACCGCCGCCGCTCTGGGAGAAGAGCCAGGCCAAGAAGACGCCGAAGAGTACGAGCCGTACCAGCCCGAGTGGGAACCAGCTGCCATGTTCCTGGTCTGTCTAGGAGAGAGGGACATGGTCCCGCGGGCGCCCATCCCCGCCAACACGCAGAAATACAGCCAGAGGGTCACAATCAATGGACGTCGGGCGGAAGCCCTCCGTGACACAGGGGCCAGTGTGACCGCAGTCCGCTGCCACCTGGTGACCCCTGACCAGATCCTACCAAATGTACTTTGTCCAGTGCGGTCGGCAGACAACTCCGAAAGCCTGTGCCAGATGGCCCGCATCCCCTTCGAGTGGGGGGGGGGGTGTCCGGCATGCTAAAAGTAACTGTCCGCGACGATGCCCCGGTGGACTGCCTTCTGGGGAACGACCTCGAAAGCTCCCCCTGGTCAGCCGTTGAACGGAGGGAGCACCTGGGGATGCTTGGTCTCCCTGAATGGGTCTGCGTAACGACCCGATCCAGGGCCGCCCGCGCCATCCCCAGCCAAAAGGAACCAGAGTGGCCCGAGCCTCCCCCACCGATTGTCACCGAAGAAACCACCCCTGAGCCTGGTCCTCCAGGGTCCGACAACGAAGAACGGGATCAGCCCCCAGACCTCCCGGAGCTGGCCCAGTGGCGCCAAGAAGGTGGCCCCACTCAGGAACAGTTCCGCCAGGAACAAAGAGCGTGTCCCTCCCTCGAGGGCCTCCGACAACAAGCCATAGCCCAGAGCGCAGGGGATACATCGGGGGCCCACTGGATCTACTGGGACAACGAGCTGCTCTACAGTGAGCAAAAGATCGCCGAACTTGGAGCCAGCCGGGTGCTGGTGGTCCCCCTCCGATTCAGAGACGTCCTATTGAACTTGGCACACGATGTGCCTCTTGCCGGGCACCTGGGGCAGGACAAGACGTACAGCCGCCTGGTGACCCACTTCTACTGGCCGAAGATGCGGAACGATGTAGCGACCCACTGCCGGGCCTGCCCCACCTGCCAGGCCAGCGGGAAAAGCGGTCGAAAACTGAAGGTCCCCCTGCAACCCTTTCCCATCGTCACCACCCCCTTTGAGCGGGTGGGAATAGACATTGTGGGGCCCCTGGAGCCCCGGACAGCACAGGGACACCGGTTCATCCTTGTCCTGGTGGACCATGCCACCCGCTATCCTGAGGCCATACCTCTCCGGACCGTGACGGCGCCCGTGGTGGGCCGAGCCCTGATGGGGATCTTCTCGCGGGTGGGCTTCCCCCGAGAAGTCGTCAGTGACAGGGGCACGAACTTTATCTCCAAGTACATGAAGTCCCTATGGCAACAGTGCGGGGTCACCTACAAATTCACGACCCCCTATCACCCGCAAGGGAACGGACTAGTAGAACGATTTAACCGCACCCTCAAAGGGATGATCATGGGCCTGGAAGAACCCTTACGTCGCCAATGGGACGTGCTGCTCTCGTGCCTCCTGTTCGCTTACAGGGAGGTCCCCCAGAAATCCCTGGGCTTCAGTCCGTTCGAACTCTTGTATGGACACCCCGTCCGGGGCCCCCTCAGCCTAGTCAAAGAAGGATGGGAGGTGGCCCCTCAGAAGACTCCCCCTGATGTATACAAGTACCTCTTGACTCTCCGTAACCAGACCCGGCGGTTCAGGGAACTCGCCAAAGCCAACCTCGAAGCCAGCCAAGAGGACATGAAGCGCTGGTATGATCAGAATGCCTCATCCATCGAGTTCGAGCCGGGACAACAGGTCTGGGTGATGTCCCCGGTTGAACCTTGCGCCCTCCAGGACAAAGGGACAGGACCCTTCAAAGTGGTGGAGCGCAAGGGCCCCGTCACCTACCTGGTGGACCTGGAGTCCCCCCGAAACCCCCTGCGGGTCCTCCACGCCAACAGACTCAAGCCCCACTTTGTACGCTCTGAACTGAGCCTCCTGATGGCTACCGACAGTGGGGCTGAAGAAGACTCCGAGCCCCTCCCCGACCTCCTGAAAACGCTCGAGAAAGATGGCTCTGTGGAGGGAGTCCACCTCTCCGAGGCCCTGTCCCCAGCACAACGCCAAGACTGCAGAGAACTGCTTCTACAGTTTGCCGACCTGTTCTCCCTCATCCCTGGGGTCACCCCCTGGTGCCTCCACGACGTTGACACCGGGGATAGCTCCCCTATCCGACACAGGGCGTACAGGGTGCCTGATCGAGTACGCGCCTGCATCCAGTCGGAAGTCTCCAAGATGCTAGCTCTGGGAGTGATCGAGCCGTCCGACAGCCCCTGGGCCAGCCCCGTCGTGTTGGTCCCCAAGGCCGCCGCCCCGGGCGTCGCCCCCGAGCTCAGGTTCTGTGTAGACTATCGGGGTCTGAACGCCGTCACCAGGACCGACGCTCACCCCATTCCCCGGGCAGATGAGCTGATCGACCGCATGGGGGCCGCCCGCTACCTGAGCATCTTCGATTTAACAGCGGGCTATTGGCAGATCGGCCTCACTCCAGGTGCCCAGGAGCGATCCGCCTTCTCCACCCCGGACGGCCACTACCACTTCAAGGTGATGCCATTCGGAATGAAAAACGCACCCGCCACCTTCCAGAGACTCGTGAACAAAGTCTTGGCGGGTCTGGAGGAATTCAGCGCCGCCTATTTGGACGACATTGCTGTGTACAGCCGCCACTGGGCAGAACATCTCCACCACCTCCGGGAGGTCCTGAACGCCCTCCGGCAGGCCGGGCTAACCATCAAGGCCAGCAAGTGCCAGATCGGCCAAGGGTCCGTGACCTACCTGGGACACCAGGTGGGAAGTGGCCTGGTGGCCCCCCTCCAGCTCAAGATTGCCGCCATCCAAGCCTGGGAGCCCCCGGTCACCCAGACAGAGGTCCGAGCCTTCCTGGGGCTCACCGGGTACTACCGGCGCTTCGTAAAAGACTATGGCAGCATTGTAGGGCCCCTCACATAACTCACATCCAAAAAGAACCCCCAGAAAGTCAACTGGACGCCGGAATGTCAGACGGCCTTTGAGAACCTGAAGTCCGCCATGTGCACCGCCCCCCGTACTCCAAGCCCCCGACTACAGCCGGGAATTCATAGTGCAGACGGACGCCTCAGATCATAGCATAGGGGCCGTCCTCTCCCAACTCAACACCGAGGGGGTCGATCAGCCAGTGGTCTTCATCAGCCGACGCCTGCTGGCCCGAGAACAGCGCTGGAGCACCATCGAGCGGGAGGCCTTCGCCGTAGTATGGGCCCTCAAGAAGCTCCGGCCCTATCTCTTCGGTACCCACTTCCGGGTACAAACAGATCACCGACCCCTGCAATGGCTGATGCAGATGCGGGGAGAAAACCCGAAGCTGTTGCGTTGGTCCATCTCCCTGCAGGGAATGGACTTCACTGTGGAGCACCGCCCAGGCCAAGACCACGCCAACGCAGACGGCCTGTCCCGCTTCTTCCGCCTCGGCGAGGAGAGTACCCAAGCGGATGGCTGACTCTCCCTGCCTTCAGCTGGGGGGGACGCATGTTGGACAGGCCTCGTGGCCAGGCTGTCCCCTCCCCGCATGGCGGGTCGCGGACCCCTGCTCCTCCTGCTCCCCGGACAAGAACCACCCCCGCAGCCCGCCGGGGCAACCTCCGGCCCTTCCCCGACGGAACCCTGGCTCCTGAACACCACCGTATCGGCTGGCCCGGGTCCTTTCCAGAACCCCTGTCCCCGGCCCAGCCGCCATTTTGGACACTACTCGGCCAGGCCTCGTGGCCTCGGGTCGACCTCGGCCTCGGGCCCAGCCAGGCCCCGACATCGAGGCACCACCATCCACCCAGGGGGTAAAGAGACCACTTGGCAGGTCAATGGGAGAAGGAGTGTCAACGGCTCCCCTCCGCCAGGTGTCGATCGCCCCAGCCTCCCTGGGCGCTGGCTCCACCCCCCTGCTGGGTGTCTGGACTCCCTCACCCCGGACCCCCCGACCTCCAAGTGCGAGGGTCCGGACATCAAAGGGCGCCAGGCCTATAACTGGGGCAGCTCCAGAGCAGGAAGGCAGTTGTATCCTGGAGTCGAGAGACACCGAGACGAACTCATCTTGAAGGCCTGCTGGCGCTGCCGCGGCTCATCCTTTCGTGAACCATCTTGAAGGCCTGCTGGCGCAGCCGGGGCTCATCCTTTCGTGAACCATCTTGAAGGCCTGCTGGCGCTGCCGCGGCTCATCCTTTCGTGAACCATCTCGAAGGCCTGCTGGCGCTGCCGCGGCTCATCCTTTCGTGAACCATCTTGAAGGCCTGCTGGCGCTGCCGCGGCTCATCCTTTCGTGAACCATCTTGAAGGCCTGCTGGCGCTGCCGCGGCCCCTACTTGCGAACCATCAGCTCGAGGATTGTGAGCTCCACACCTGCTACCCCCGTACCTGTCCGGTACTGAGACTGTCCCGCTACCCTTCCCCCCAAAGAGACTAGAATTGACAGGATCCTCGTATCCTGGTCCTGCTGTACCGTCAATTACCTTGCTCTTAAGATATATAAAAGTGTAAAGAACTCGTCCCTGTGTGGTGCCTATCTGTGGGGGGGAAGTTACCTGTCTGTACGATTACCGGGGAGGACCCTCACCGGAGGCCTCTCCCCCTGTACTCGGCCGACCCTCCGGGTCCCCGTCTAACAGTAGTCATGGGTGGATTGATGACTGGGAGGATACAGAGGAACGAGGTACTAAAGAAAGGACAGAGAATGACTGGGAGGATACGGAGGAACGAGGTACTAAAGAAAGGACAGAGAAAATATGTGTTTTCTGTTTTTCACATAGTGTGTTCACAAGGTTACTGAATCCAGCCATACAAATGTGGACATAGAATTCACAAAACAAACAGTTACAGCAGACGGCCTGTGAATCATCAAGTCTGTGCTGTAATACGCTCGTGACTCGAGAGAAAGCATTGAAAGAAGAAAAAAAAAAAGAATCAGGCCAATCCACTTAACTGATGACAACCCCTGGAAAACATCTAGAACCGCTCCAACTTAGTCAAGGACTACATTTTGGCTGCCTACCAACTCATAAGGAGCCATAGCTTTGTTCAAAATCGCTTTTGTTTACGATCCCTACTTTTACCTTTCCCACAGTCAAGAAAGAGGCCAGTAAGTTGGCTCTACAAGTCAAGCAATCGCTACTGACAAGTATGCATCGCCTGCAGACCAAAAGTTTCAATCTCAACAAGGCTAACTTAGTCTTTCACCCTTCAAAGGACGGTAAATTAAGGACCATTACATTGGGAAAGAGCATAAGTGGTCATTACCAGAGCGCAGAAACAACAAGCATTTGCAATGCAATAGGTCTAGCATTAGTAAAGTTTGAGCTTTTGGAATTGTAAATGACAAATTTTGTATTTATGTTTTGTTTTTGAAAATAGCGAAATTAATAGCTTTGTCATTTACAATGCCAATAGTTATAACTTTCGCAAATGTGACACCTATAGCATTTGTAATGCAATATGTGTTGTATTTACGTGACTTACATGTATTGATATTACAAATAACAATGTTTTTATTTTTTTTTCAATAATTAATACTGAAATAAAAGTTATTGTAATTTATAATGGCAATAGCTTAAAGTTTTGTAAATAACGTTTGTGAAGAGTATGTTCAGTGTATTTTATTGTGACGAAAATACATGAACAGAAGTGAAATATTAACATCTTTTTGTTACATTTGTAATAAAGCTTGAAACATTGAGAGAACATATTTGAACCAGGTGTTGTTGAATGGTTGCACAGATTGATGATGTGGTGGCGCTGAATGATGTTGTGATGGCGAACGAGTGATACTGTGGCGTTCAGTGATGCTGTGGTAGCGCATAGTGATGTTGTGGTAGCGCATAGTGATGTTGTGGTGCCCCTGAGTGATGCTGTGGTGGTGCGGAGTGATGCTGTATGCTATGCTCTGTTTTGTTTTGCTATGCTTTGTTATGCTATGCTATGCTTTGCTATCCTATGCTTTGAATTGTTATGCTATGCTGTGTTTTGCTATGCTATGCTTTGTTATGCTATGTTTTGCTATGCTATGTTTTGTTATGCTATGTTTTGTTGTGTTTTATTATGCTATGCTTTGTTTTGCTATGTTTTGTTATGCTATGTTTTGCTATGCTATTGTATGTTTTGTTGTGCTATGTTTTGTTGTGTTTTGTTAAGCTATGCTATGTTTTGCTATGTGTTGTGTTTTGTTATGCTATGTTTTATTATGCTATGTGTTGTTGTGTTTTGTTATGCTATGTTTTGTTATGCTATGTGTTGTGTTTAGTTATGCTATGTTTTGTTTTGCTATCCTATGCTTTGTTTTGTTATGCTATGCTATGTTTAGTTTTGCTATCCTATGCTTTGTTTTGTTTTATGTTATGCTGTGTTTTGTTATGCTATGCTATGTTGTGTTTTGTTATGCTATGCTATGTTGTGTTTTGTTATGCTATGCTATGCTGTGTTTTGCTATGCTATGCTTTGTTATGCTATGTTTTGCTATGCCTTGTTTTGTTATGCTATGCTATGTTGTGTTTTGTTATGCTATACTATGTTGTGTTTTGTAATGCTATGCTATGTTTTGTTATGTATGCTGTTTTGTTGTGTTTTGTTATGCTATGCTTTGTTGTTTTGCTATGTTTTGTTATGCTATGTTTTGTTATGCTATATTTTGTTATGCTATGTTTTGTTATGCTATGTTTTGTTTTATGTTATGCTATGTTTTGTTATACTATGCTATGTCTTGGTATGCTATGCTATGTTTTGTTATGCTATGCTATGTTTTGTTATGCTATGCTATGCTGGTGAGGGTGAGTGAGGGTGAGGGTGTGTGAGGGTGAGGGGGTGTGAGGGTGAGGGGGCGTGGGTGAGGGTGTGAGGGGGTGTGAGGGTGAGGGGGTGTGAGGGTGAGGGGGTGTGAGGGTGAGGGGGTGTGAGGTGGGTGAGGGGGTGTGAGGTGGGTGAGGGGGTGTGAGTGTGGGTAAGACGGTGTAAGGGTGAGGGGGAGGGAGTGGGAGGGGGTGTGAGGGTGAGTGAGGGGGTGTGAGGGTGAGTGAGGGTGAGGGGGTGTGAGGGGGTGTGAGGGTGAGGGGGTGTGAGGGTGAGGGGGTGCGAGGGTGTAAGGGTGAGGGGGTGTAAGGGTGAGGGGGTGTGAGGGGGAGGGGTGTGAGGGGGAGGGGTGTGAGGGTGAGAGGGTGTGTGAGGGTGGGTGAGAGGGTGTACGGGTGAGGGGGTGTGAGGGGGAAGGGGGGGAGGGGGTGTGAGGGGGAGGGGGTGTGAGGGGGAGGGGGGGTGAGGGGGAGTGAGGGGTGAGGGGGTGGGAGGGGGTGTGAGGGTGAGTGAGGGTGAGGGTGTGTGAGTGAGAGTGAGGGGGTGTGAGGGGGTGTGAGGGTGAGTGAGGGTGAGTGAGGGTGTGTGAGGGTGAGGGGGTGTGAGTGTGAGGGGGTGTGAGGGTGAGGGGGTGTGAGGGTGAGGGGGTGTGAGGGTGAGGGGATGTGAGGGTGAGGGGGGGTGAGGGTGTGTGAGGGTGTGAGGGTGAGGGGTGCGAGGGTGTGAGGGTGTAAAGGGGAGGGTGTGGGGTTGTGAGGGTGAGGGGGTGTGAGTGAGGGGGTGTGAGAGTGAGGGGGTGTGAGAGTGAGGGGGTGTGAGGGTGAGGGGGTGTGAGGGTGAGGGGGTGTGAGGGTGAGGGGGGTGAGGGGGATGAGGGTGAGGGGGGTGAGGGTGTGTGTTGTGTTTTGTTATGCTATGTTTTGTTTTGCTATCCTATGCTTTGTTTTGTTATGCTATGCTATGTTTAGTTTTGCTATCCTATGCTTTGTTTTGTTTTATGCTATGTCATGTTTTGTTATGCTATGTTTTGTTATGCTATGCCTTGTTTTGTTATGCTATGCTATGTTGTGTTTTGTTATGCTATGCTATGTTGTGTTTTGCTATGCTATGCTTTGTTATGCTATGTTTTGCTATGCCTTGTTTTGTTATGCTATGTTGTGTTTTGTTATGCTATGCTATGTTTTGTTATGCTATGCTATGTTTTGTTATGTATGCTGTTTTGTTGTGTTTTGTTATGCTATGCTATGTTTTGTTGTTTTGCTATGTTTTGTTATGCTATGTTTTGTTATGCTATGTTTTGTTATGCTATGCTTTGTTTTATGTTATGTTATGTTTTATGTTATGCTATGTTTTGTTATACTATGCTATGTCTTGGTATGCTATGCTATGTTTTGTTATGCTATGCTATGTTTTGTTATGCTATGCTATGCTGGTGAGGGTGAGTGAGGGTGAGGGTGTGTGAGGGTGAGGGGGCGTGGGTGAGGGTGTGAGGGGGTGTGAGGGTGAGGGGGTGTGAGGGTGAGGGGGTGTGAGGGTGAGGGGGGGTGAGGTGGGTGAAGGGGTGTGAGGTGGGTGAGGGGGTGTGAGGAGAGAGGGTGTGTGAGGTGGGTGAGGGGGTGTGTGAGTGAGGGTGAGTGAGGGTGAGTGAGGGTGTGTGAGGGTGAGGGGGTGTGAGGGGGTGTGAGGGGGTGTGAGGGGGTGTGAGGGTGAGGGGGTGTGAGGGGGTGTGAGGGGGAGGGGGGAGGGGGGGAGGGGGTGTGAGGGTGAGGGGGAGTGAGGGGGAGGGGGGTGGGAGTGGGTGTGAGGGTGAGTGAGGGTGAGGGGGTGTGAGTGAGGGTGAGGGGGTGTGAGGGGGGTGAGGGGGTGTGAGGGGGGTGAGGGGGTGTGAGGGGGTGAGGGGGTGTGAGGGTGAGGGGGGTGTGAGGGTGAGGGGTGCGAGGGTGTAAGGGTGAGGGGGTGTGAGGGGGAGGGGTGTGAGGTGGGTGAGGGGTGTGAGGGTGAGAGGGTGAGAGGGTGTGTGAGGGTGGGTGAGAGGGTGTAAGGGTGAGAGGGTGTAAGGGTGAGGGGGTGTGAGGGGGAGGGGGGGAGGGGGGAGGGGGTGTGAGGGTGAGGGGGAGTGAGGGGGGAGGGGGTGTGAGGGTGAGTGAGGGTGAGGGGGTGTGAGTGAGGGTGAGGGGGTGTGAGGAGGGTGAGGGGGTGTGAGGGGGTGAGGGGGTGTGAGGGGGTGAGGGGGGTGTGGGGGGAGGGGTGTGAGGGGGTGTGTGAGTGAGGGTGAGTGAGGTGAGTGAGGG